>NC_089198.1:9929210-10226710 GCF_963930695.1 Labrus bergylta
CTTTGCTTTTCAAATGTTCAAACTCACTCTCTAGCCCCTTCTCAACCAAACGTCCCCAGAACTTAAAGGTTCAGGGAATTCTTCATTGATTAACAATGGGAAGGAGATGAGTGCTGTGTTTAGTGTTTCCTTAAAAAGAAAAAGAGTACTCTAATCCCTGACCGCTCAGGTCGTCTGGTACAGGTCTGCTCTCTGTCCCCAGAGTCAGAACCAAACATGGAGAAGCAGCGTTCAGTTTCTATGCTCCTTATATCTGGAACAAACTCCCAGAAACCTGCAGGTCTGCTGAAACTCTCAGCTCTTTTAAATCCAGGTTGAAGACACACCTGTTTACAGCTGCCTTTCATTAAACAGCTTTAATAAGATTTTAAACTTTAACTCTGCACTGTAACTTTGAACTCTTTTTATATTTTTACTTTATTTATTTCAATTAATTTCATTTGAATTATTTTTATTTGAAGATATTTTCAGATTTAATAATTTCAGGGATTTTTTTTAAATGTTCTATTTTAATATCTATTTTCTTTCCTCTGTCATGATGCTTTTGATGTCTTGTGTGAAGCACTTTGAATTGCCTTGTTGTTGAAATGTGCTATATAATAAAACTTGCCTTGCCTTGCCGAATGAAAAAGTTAGAAGAAATTAAACTGGGTACCTTCAGAGTAGCTCACCAAAAGCAGGATGGGGGTAGAACCTACTTTTATCATCACCGGGTCAAATATTTACCCAGCTTGGTTTATGATGCAATTCTCGTTGACTTTCATTTGACACTAAAAGGTTTAATATGAGTGATAAGGCGAGTCATGGGTCAACGTTTATACCACTGACATATTTTTTTGACCTTCATTTCGCCAGGGGGAAAATCATCTGCATATTCTGTTTTTTTTATCCTAAAATTGAGCTCAAGTTGAAATACAGTGACGTGTATATTGAAGCAGAAGAGGAGGAAGAATGAACGACACTTGGTTTAAGTTGAGCGTTATTGTGATTTAATTCACTATGTCTTATATCACAAAGAAAGTCTTTAAAAATGCAGACTAGAATTTTCTGTATATAAACTGTACACAAAAAGCAAGGCACTATACACTCAGATTCATCAAAGCCGCAGTCTCTCTCTCTCTCTCTGTGTCTGATAAAAGCAAAAAACCTTTAAAATTACAACTCTTACATCTCGGGGAGTCGAGGCCGCCTCAGCAGGTCGAGGTCGAGCAACAACGACTCGGCTGACGCCATCGAGACTCAAGAAAACAACTTTCCTCACAACATCTGACATGATGTGGTTTTTTTTTTACATAGATACAAAGTTACAAACGCACCTACACACACACATTTACACAAATAAACATTACACACACACATACACACACACATACAAACTTTATATACAACCGCGCACACACACATACACACCCATAGCATGGCACTCCGACTCAAAGCGTCCTAGTGTGCACATTTCTGTAAGCAAGTCCATGATTTCAGTGTTTGGAGGAGACTCCACATACGCACCACCACCTTGTACAAAAGGTGCTCTGACCTTCTTTTAACACCGTTTGAAGTTTAATATCGTAATGTACTGACACAGATTAAAGGTAAAACATGACTATAAGCAAGGCGAGGGAGCTCATCTCCGGTCTCATCCATCGTCATTCAGAATATCCACCGAAGCAGGTTTAGGTTACATTTCCCGTTTCTCCATCTCAATCGTCCACTTATTTATTCCCTTCACGCGCCATCTTGAATTGAAAACTTGCTTTAAAACAGTCCTTTGGCCTTCTTTAAGTTCACTTGCTTCCACCCTGGTAAACCTTCGTATTCCTCTCTCTTCATGTCCAAAGCTTTCTGCAAAACGGAAAAACAAAACAGAACCATGATTAGAACAGCCGTCGATGTTTCGCTCTGCCTCTGGTCACTTCCTGTCAGCACCTGTGTGTCCAATCAGACTGAAAGCTGATCGTTTGCGCTTACTCACAGTATAGTGTTTCCTCTTTTCTAGATTTGTGCTTGTGTTGTTCTTACTCTCTGATGTACGTCACTTTGGATAAAAGCGTCTGCTAAGTGAATTGTAGAATTGTAGACATGAAGAGATCGTTAGTGGAAGGCAAGGACACACGGGAATGTGACAGGGTCTTTGTTTAAGTGAAAGTATGATTTCAAAGAGAAGAGGTGTTTTATGTGTGATGCATTGGTTTGTTGTAAGGAATGCAGAAAAAAACCATCAGGACCTACTAAATATTTTTTTATCTTCATTGAAGTAGCTGTTGTCTTCAAATTTATGCTAAAAGATGTTTAACCCTTTCAGTGACTTTTACACTCATCAGCCTTTAACACGTCTGATGTCAAGAGTATAAACATTTACCTAAACATTTCTTTTTAGGAACTTTGGATTAAAAATCTGAAATTTCCGACACTCGAGGTCAGGCGATTGAAATGCGTTAGATAAAGTGAGTTTTATGTGTTAAAGTTTGCTCTTTCAACTGCTACAAATGTACAGCAGAGGTTTAAAAAAAATAGAAAAAGAAAGAAAAATGTTGAAGAGAAAAAAATCTAAGACGGTCTCGTGGTTATACTGTCTCAATAAAATGAGAATTTAAAAAAAGAAAAGTTGCTCTCTCACAGTGAGATACCAATAACAGCCCGTATGTTATGAGAGAAGTGAAGACTCCCAGTCACAAACATGAACATGAAGACTGCACTCTGTTTGATGGCCAGCAGGGGGCGACTCACATGATTGCTAAAAGAATCCAGATTGGAAGTCAATGAGATAATGATGCTACTTCTTACTTCATTAGTGACCTAATTCAACACTCTCCCGCTGATTATTTATATCATCATTATTATGATTATTATTATGGTCTGGACTGTTTAAAGTCTGTACATTTTGTAAATGATCGTCCCAGTTTAATTATAAAAGGAGAATAAGTATGATATGCTGCAGAGAAATAGCTTTTGAAATTGACATGCTGTTCCCTCTATAATCCAGGATAATAATAATATTAATAAAAATACATTTTATTTAATGATGCCTTTCATGATGCTCAAGGTCACCTCACAAATACAACGATAAAAACTGCACAAAATCATGTCCCAAGAAAAAATATACAATAAAAAACAGAAACAGTGGACTGTAAAAAAGCAGAAAAGAGCATGTTTACAAGGAACAAGCACTTCTAAAAGATGAGATTTAAAAGGATAGATAGATACCTAGTGATGCATATCCTATAACTTGTTCAGATTTGGTCATGTAAGGCATCAGAAATTGTTTTTATACTTTTGCAGCACCATTGCTTTAAAAAATATCCTGTGCACACTCATGACTTTTCAGTCAAAGACATTTTTTCTGAATGTGAGTTCAGCAGTTTCTAACACACATGGACGTTATGTTCATTGTGATCTGATCCTCTGCGGGTCGTTGTTAATGTGAACAAAAAAACCTCGGCAAAGCATTTCAACGTTTGAAGGACAGTTTAGTCGTTTCAGTGTTTTCATGCCTCCATTTTGTGCTCCGCAGGCAGACGGTGAGTCAGACTGCAGTGTAGCTGAATCATGAGAGACTCTCAGGTGGAAGGTGTGTGAGTGTGTGTGTGTGTGTGTGAGTGTGTGTGCAGTGCAGAGTAGTAGTAGCAGCAGTACAGAAGTGAGCAGGAGTGCTGTGTTGTGGAAGGTGTTGGAGAGAAACCTTCTTAAGAGGAGGAGAAGAAGAAAAGAACAACAGCTGCACAATTCTACATCTTCATCATTACAGGAGAGTACGTGTGTGTTGTGCATGGATGTGTGTATGCTTTTTCTTTTTTTTAAACTTAACTCCCCTAAAGTAAACCCTGACTTCCTGTATCATATCTTTCTCTTTTTTTCCCCGGCACTTGTAGGATCTACGTTTGGAGTGTGTGTCATGTTATATTTGTCTCCGTGTGGGGAAACTGTGTCGCTAAGTCGTGTGTGACTTAAAAAAAGAAATAAAAAAAAAAGACTCCACTGTAACTTTGAACCGAGTCATCGGGAAGATCACTCGTCGGATGTAATTGTGCAGCCGAGCATGAAACCTTCCTCATCAAACCAACACCACAGAGAGGAGAGACAGGAGAGACTCGGAGTTTTTCAAAAACCACAGAAGGAAAAAAACAAAAGTGCTGACGTGCTCGAGAGAGAGAGAGAGAGAGAGAGAGAGAGAGAGAGACTCTGTGAATGCTGATGAATCACATGAGTGGCTCTTCTTACCTTACATCACCTACAACTTTGTCTGTGAAGTGAGAGTTGGATGGAGTTAGGATGGAGTTAGGATGGATGGTATGATTAGCTTCGAAAAAGTTACTAAATGTAATAATCAGATCGTCTTCGGTGTTGAATTTTCAAAATGTGCAAACATGAGTTTAGGTTTGAGTCAAAAGTGCACTGCTTCAATGACTGGAAGTGTCTGATCCAAGGGAATGAAACTATAACCCTCCCTCTAACACTTCCTCTGTCGGCTCACCTCAAAGTCCTGGTCCGACAGGTAGATCTCCAGACGCAGCGGGTCCACTCCGTCTGGGAGCGGCCGGGCTCGCAGCTGATCCAGAGGAAAGGTGTTCTGACAGAGCCGGGCCAACACGTCCTCCACCAGGATGATCTGGTTACACACCTCCGCCTCCTGCAGAAGGAGCAGACACAGCTGATTTTTAGTAATGACAGCGGGAGGGTTTGGTCATCACTTGGTTTACATATGTGCAGCAGAAAATAGTCATAAAACACTTAAAGAGAAGAAAGAAGCTTTAGTGTATATACTGTTTGATAAAATAAGATAAGACAAGATTTTATTGGTTCCTATGGAGGAAATGAAATGTGTTGATAGATTGAAGACTGTAGATATTTAGAGGTAAACTCCTGCTCACTCTCTAACTAGCAAACAAACATTTATTGGCAACGTTTTGATATTAAACCATCAAAGCAAAACGCCTTTTTTCCTATTTTGATAGATTCAAGTCAGAAATAATAGCAGGTAGATAAAGGTATAAATAAAGTGTGTGTAGCTGACCCTCTCTGTGATCTCAGCCACGTCCTCTCTGTGCTCCCAGCTCGGGAACATGTTGGTGAAGGTGAGCGGCTCCAGACCGGCGTGGATCAGATATGACTTCTGTGGCTTCTTCTCGTTCTTCTCTGCAGGAGAAAATGAAGTCATCACGATAACTTTGACCGCAAGGGACAAAAATGTGGATAAAGCTTCAAATATGCACCACAGTTAAAAATTCAAACCCTGCAATTTAGCTGGAAAAAGCAGGTTTGACTACAACAGAGCGGGGAATGTTTTCATCGTCTCTTAAATAAATAACAGATTAACAAGTTGGTAACATGTCAAGGTAGTAATACATGTGTGGGCATTAATATGAGGGGAGAGTGTTATTTGTGTTAAAGAGACAGAAAATAAAAAGTGACTGTTTCATCTTAATGATCAACATATGATCTTTTTTTACATTTTCAGGCTTTTTTCTTTGGCCGTATCATTTATTTTACTTTATATAACAGTTATGAGACATATATGTATTATAGGGATAAAAAAAAATGTTCTTAAACCCCGTAAAAATCAATCTCATCATGCTTGATACGTCTTGAAAACCTGCACCGTAGCATTACTCTCAAACATGAAGAATTGTAACATGTTCTGGTGTTCTTCAGTATTCAGCTCTCATGCTGTTTCATGATGTTAAATACTATTTCACCTGTGTTCCTGTACTGACCATCGTCCTCACCTTTGCAGTACTGCAGCACGGTCTCCATCGCACACCTCCGGTCCGCGTCCCAGCGGATACGAGCCGAGCCGGTGCTCTCGCTGTCCTGAGGCCACCAGCCCTGCCACAGGTACACCTCGTGGAAGTTATCCACCAGGAACAACGCTGTCAGAGAGAGACGCTGTCATGTCAGTGTGAGGTATATACATGCAGGCTTATTTTGAATCCAGGAACAGTGTTTATTATTGTTACAGTAAGTGAGTATCCAGGCCTCACCGGGTTGTGCTGCGTTGTAGAGGTCTTCCTGCAGGAAAGGCAGCGAGCTGACCACGTCTGCAGCTCTGGACGGGTGGAAAAACTCATTTGCCACAAAATCCCCCGATGTGCTGCTCAGCTGGAAAAGCCGTGGGGTGAAGTTAAATTTACCCGGATCTGAAAACACAAAGTCAGAAACCAGAACAGAACAGGATGAATCAGAGCTACACGTTTAGCAAATTGAACATTTGGAGCTTTAGATTGTATCCCAAATTATATATTTTACTAATCCCCTGAATAAAAAACAAAAAATCCCCCAAAAGACATCCAAGTTTTTGTCCTGTTAAACTTTCATTTTACACTTTTGTTGGCAGGTACAGTTTTGTCTCGCTGTGTAAAATGACGTCAACATGTATGCTTCAGACTTCAATTTTATTGTTCAACTGGAAAAATAAATTCTTGTCTTCTTTGTGTTACACTTGGCACCAATAGCTTGAGATTTGGTTCGACATATAGATCTCTCAGAATGATTGTGCTAGCTTTTTCAGAGGTGAGTGTTTTTGTGTGACTGAGAGATGAGAGAGAGCAAATGAACCGCTGATTCTCTGTAAGTAAACACAGATGATGAGCACAGACTGTACTGTACCTTGCAGCATGCAGTCGTAGGCTTTCCTGTCTTTTCTCCCCAGAGCCTCCCAGAAGCCCGGCGGCTCCACTCCCTCGTCACACTCATGGATGGTCACCTTACAGCTGCTGTGCAGACCCGCCTCCAGGGGACACCTGAGAGAAATAAAAAAAAAAGAAGAGAACAACTTAATATTTGTTTCATGGCAACTAAAAACACCCATAACCAACAGGTTTTATTTTGTGTTTGTTTCACTGAATGACTCGAATCCACTCACTGTTCTTTGATCTTCAGTGCGGCTGTGTTCCCCACGCTGCGAGTGTGCAGCTGCGTTTTGCAGCCGTGCCACAGGTAGATCATGGCCTTGTTGATGTTGAGCAGGATCATGGAGGCTCTGGAGCGCAGGCTGCTGCAGTGACACGCCACCTCCAGCAGATGGCCCTCCACCGGCACCTCGCCTCGCACACAGTACAGACGCCACTCACCTAGGGACAAACAAGCGTTTCAGAATAATCAGCAGAGTGTGTGTGTTTAAGAGCTTTTGTAATTTAAACATGAAAAACAAAACTAATCACATCAACTTTCTTGCAACAAAAATACTCAAAGAAAAGTCATGATAACAGAATTGTACTCTCAGTGAAAAGCTTGTAGGACAGTATGTTTCAGATAAGCAGAGACTTGAGGATGTGGCAAGTCAAATTTAGAGTTAAATTATTGACACATATCCTGCACATTGTTTTGAATTTTGTATTTCGTTGCAAAGTTTGCGAGTTAGCAGCTACAGTACGTCAGTGCAATGAATAATTATGACTTCTAATCTAATCTTCTAATCTTAAAAAAATGTATTTGGCAGACTTTGGCTGTAGCTAACAAAACTTTCATTGTTGCCAAAATCAAAGGAAAAGAAAGATTATCCTCCTAACAAAGTAAAAATCTGGAGTCATTAAACAACCACAGTTTCTGGTTGATTCAAAGGAAGAAGTTAAGAATGACAACTAATAAATATGAAGGTATAGTTTTTACTCTGAGTGTTCTCCTCCTCCTCCTCCCTCTTGCCAGCGTGGATGATCATCCCTCCGTTGAAGCACTGCAGGAAACACGGAGGCTCTTTCCCCTGCTGCACCTGAACCTGTAACACACAGACACAGGGTTCACACAGGCTGACGATAATCTGCCTAATCAAACATGGCACCACTTTGACAACTGGTTTTATTCCTCAAACCAAGTCCTTAATACGAGTCATCAAGTCATAAAAGGAATGCAAAAGCATACATAAGAACAAGTAACACCTCTCAAATGCTAAATGTTCATCTTCTTCTCCCTGTCCCTTTGCAGAACTCCAACACCTTTCTTGTTAATTTCACACCAGAAATAATTGTATAAACACCTTTTATATTTCTGTTCTGTTCATGTTTGTTTTTGTTTTCTGACTTTGTGAGTTGAAAAGTCTTCTCCCTCTTACCTGTGCTCCTCTCTCCTCGTCCAGCTCCACCGTCATCAGCGCTGACGTTCCTTTCTCGCTGACGGTGGAGTGTCGACCCTGCCAGAAGAAGTAGCAGCATTTCTCTTTCCCCGGCCCCGTGCTCCTCGCCTCGGGGTTATGCCTGCGACCGACTGGGATTCACACACACACACACACACAACACAAAACTTAAAAAACTCTGAAGTGTCACAACTGTTAAATAAAAAAAGTTAGAACTGCAGCTTGAACTCTGACGCTTTTTAAGTTCTTCAAACTTCAAAGTAGGACTGCACCATTTAGAAACAATACAATGTGCGTTAGCATTCTGCAATATGCCAATAACGCTTTATAGAGTGATAAATCGGCACACATTTAGAGTGAATCTTTGGCTCTCAATCACAGTTTTTAGTTCTATCTATTGTTCTTCATGTTCTACACAATACCTGCGTTTGCGGCATGTCTCACCTGAATCCAAAATAAACCCAAACAGCAGCTTTTTATTCACCGGTTAATCTGAGGGGGTTAGCTGCCAGCTAGCCTGAGCTTCTTCTGACTGCATAAAAAGGTGTGAAAACACAGCCTCTCTATTCAGGCCTCACTCCAAAAGGTAAAAAATGCACATGAGTGAGAGAAAATTACTAGAGGAAATTAATTCGAACCATTTCAGGTTACTAGTGTTCCTGGTTCCAAGTCTTTTCACTCTTTGTGGTTTGATATTCATTTGTTATTTGCCTCAATTAATGTCATTGCAGTTAAATACCAGAAAATATCTCATATTCAAAGATCTAAATGCCCGATCATTGGCCTGTCTCAGATAACTGCCTTAGGATTTGTTTTATAATTTGGAATTTTTCTAAACAAATTGACAAAAAAACAGGAGATTAAGAATCATCACTGCAAATTAGATTTGAAGTTTGAAGTTTTTATTTACATGCCCAGCCCACATGAAACCATGAACTTAAATGTTCCAGGATCAGAGTAGTAGGTAGTAGGTAAATACACATGTATGTATTTCTTAAATTCATGATGTTAGAACGGTGTAAATGACTCCACAAATCAGAGATATGCATTAATGTAAAATCGACAGAGTTAGCACAATTGTTAAATTTCATCTGATCCCTGTGTGTAGCTCCCACTCACACTTTTCTTTTGGTTTTATAGAGGTTGTATATTTCCTTTAACACAGCGACTGACCTGAGGTGCTGACCATGTACTTCCACTTGACCACGTAGGCGTCTCCCTCGTGGAACTGCCCGATGCTCTGGCGTGGCAGACGGCTGTAGTCAAACTCCAGGATGTGCCACACGTCCACTGACGCTGTGCTGAGCTCCTGAAGCCTCATGTGATCCTCCGTCTCTACCGGGCCGTAACCACGCCCGACGTTTACACCGTCCAAGATGGTGGAGATGGACGACTGGAGGACAGGCAGCATCAGGGTGGCGTCGTAGGGCCGACAGTCTCTCCCAGGGGCCTCCTGGGAAATGAAGAGGGCAAAGATTACAGATTTATAATGAAAGAATCCTCTAGTCTGGTCTAACAGGTAGAAAAAAATACCCTTTTTTTTTATTTCAGCTGGTCAAACATTGGCTCATTCATCAAGACTTTGTCCAGCATCTACACAAAAGCATATGCTCCCTAATTCTTGTTTTGGCCCCAGTGAGTAACCAACTGTTATTGGCAACATGTACTGAGACTGAGTGAGCGAGCCGCAGTCCAATAAACGAACAGATGGAGGGATAGAGGAAACATATGACGGCTCTTTGATGGCTCTAACTTTGAAAACAATCACTTTTAAAATCAAAGCGTTGGATTTCGCACCTTCTGCTCAGGTATGATCTCGCACACTTCCTTTGGTGATGGCAGCTTCGCTTCGGTCCAGTCCATGAACTTCTCTTTAAATAAAATGGTCTCATTGTGCTCTGTCAGCCGGCCGAATATCGCCCAATCGGGACGGCCCTGGCCCTTCCTGGTATTGAAACAAACACATGAAGGAAGGATGAGCAGTAGTCAGGATTGAACTTGATGCGTCGGCTCGAACGCAGAGATCTATACACAACAAGTTGAGTTAAGAGCATCTGCACATGTAATAATGACAAACAAAAGAGTTTTTTAATTCCTGCTGTTTGTGATTTAGATTCAACATATAATCGCTGATACTTAAAATACAAGGAAGATGGTAAAGTGACACTTATAAAACACAAATATTTCATATTTCGGTCTTTCATACTTTTATTTTGGGAAACCAGTTTTTGTTTTAAATCATTTTTTCTCACAGTGGCTTCTTCAGAAGACTGATCTGAGGTTAAGCACCTTTTCTGTAAATGTGTGTGTCTGAAAAGTGATGTAGTATTCAGGGTCATGTGTTTGCTTATTTTGCCTTGACTTCTGAGCAGTGCTATAGGTTACATCCCCGTCTCTGTGTCACACCTCTTGAAGATGCCACAACTTGAGTTCAGTCAGGATCACTTTGTCAAGTAAAATACTTTATTACAATTATTCATTTTTGGCGGTATGGTTCTGTTCTGGGATCTCCCTGCTCTTCCACATGCTTACATGGACAGCATTAAGCAAGAACAGCACACATTCCTGCCCTTCCTGTGCATACAAGGAAAGCTTAAGGCAGGGAGAGAAGCAGCAAACCCAAACAGAGCAAGCATCAATGACAAGCATGAAATTGATTAAGTCAGAACAGCAGAAGAGGAGGAGCTGGGGTGGAGGAGGGTTGCAGAGGGAGCAGCAAAGAGTAGGCAGGCTAGAGCAGTTTAAATAAGGCGGCATAAGAACTATTTGGCCAATAGGAGGCTGTGAAGCAAATCAGCTGGTCCATCAGCTGATGCAGCTTGCGTGAGATCAGCTGTTACCAAAACTCTGGCATGATAGTAGAGCATGACGCCGTTGAACCTGCCTGATCCAACGCCACGCTCCATTTTAGATCACAGTTAGTGTGAGCCTCCAGAAAATGACTTACATTAAGTAGAGATAAGAGATAAAAGACTTGTGTGTTTGTTTTTTCCTTACCTGGGTATGAGCGCGTTGCAGCCTCCAGGGTCCAGCGGGTTGACGTCACAGCAGGTGTAGTCAAACATCCCGTTCCAAAGATGTTTGGCGAGCTGGAAGGCGACTTTCCTCTGGGCCAGAGTCACCTCCTTACCGTGCCACACGTACACCTCACTGCCAAAGTCAAACACCAGCACCTGCAGCATGCAAACGACGAGAAAACAACAGGAAAGCAGGTTGTTGTGTTTGTTTGTGAACTTACAATAAGCTGCTTTATTTGTGATGAATGCCTCTGTAAGCAACATGTGAAGAACTCTTCCTGATAAGCAAATCTCCTCCACAGACTTTTTTATGACTTGTTGTTTTAGTGAGTATGATGAAAACAAACAGTAAAACTATACAAAATAAGCCAAAGCTTATCATAAACAAAATAAAAAAAGCACAAACTATTGTGGGCAGATCTCAATCAGTGCTGCACAGAAGAAGATAGACGAGTAAAAATGCACGATTCTTCTTCATTAATATGCGAGAGCCCCAGTTTCCTGAACCCGTTTCATTTTGTCGGCAGCGGCAGCAGTGCACAGATGGATGTAGGAGTTTTTTTGTTTTTTTTGTGCCATGGCTCCTGCTGTTCCTAAGCAACAAATTAAAACCGGCTTGCAGCTCAGAGCCTCTCAGACTGAAATATTGTGAATCTAAATATTCAGTGCTTCAGTCCTACCATTAGTCAGTTATAGACGACTGAAATTATTACTGTAGTTACAAACTCCTGCTTACAGTTTACCACTATATTTATCAAGAAATCAAAACGTTGTGAGAGCTGCACAGAACTTTCCCCCTGACCTCTTTGGACGCCAGCAGAGAGCTGCGAGGGACCTTCCCCCACTCGTCATCATCGGGGACCAGTTTGTCATCCAGCAGCCTGAAGATACAGTTGGTTTCCACTATTGCATTTTCAAACTGCTCATCCTCCTCTGGGGGGCCGGTCGCTATAGAGACAGAAAAAAAAGACATCAGTGCGACTCTCTGGATCCATCCAAAAAGTCTGCAGAAATATGGATCAATGCGATCAGGGTAGAGCATCAACCTTGAACCTTCTCGTGTTATCAGTGTACTGAGGGCTCATGACTTACGTTGATAAGCAGTCTGCCCCCCTAGTGTCGTCCAGAACTGCTGGGTGTCTGGACCCTGTGGGTTCACCCCCTCCTCGATGGTCGTCAGCTGTGTCGCCCTGCAGCCCATGTCCTTCTTGGTCTGGATGAAGGTGGCCAAATCGATCGCCTTCGGGTGAGAAACAAACATATTTAGGCCTTAAAAAAAAACAACAACAGGGACGATGTCTGTGAGAGTCTCTCATTGTTTTACTTTAAGCTAACTACAAGGGAAATGAACTGACCTCTACAACACCCTGCTTCACATTTATACAACAATTCTTTAAAAGGGAGACCATTTAAAAAGTGAGTCAGATACTGAAGACCGAGTCGTGCGACCATGACGAGCCTCGGATTACATAAAAGCTTTAAAAAATGAGTTAACACCTCTGAATGAGGAGGTAGTGTAGAGAAACAAATGTTTATTACAAAGTGTCTAGACAGACGTCCTTTGGGGAAAAGACGAAGCTTAAACAAGCCTGAGAGCGTGTTTGATAAGTCGCACAGATGGGTATACGTGCCCAGTGTGTGTTTGATTATTGTGTTAGTGTGTCTGTCTTCTTGTGTGTTAAAATGAGAGGGCTGAATTGTCTTTCTGTGCATCTCAGTTCTTTTAAATACTGTCTCCTCGCTCCTCGCTCGAACCAGGAAGTAGTTCCTGACCTACCATGTTAGGGATCGATCAAAAGCTCTTACAACTCAACCAAGGAGAGAGAATAGAGGAGAGAGGAGAGAGGAGAGAGGAGAGAGGAACGAGGAGAGAGGAGAGGAACGAGGAACGAGGAACGAGGAGAGAGGAGAGAGGATAGAGGAGAGACGAGAGAGGAGAGAGGAGAGACGAGAGAGGAGAGAAGATAGAGGAGAGACGAGAGACGAGAAAGGAGAGAGGAGAGACGAGAGACGAGAAAGGAGAGAGGAGAGAGGAGAGAGGAGAGAAGATAGAGGAGAGAGGAGAGAGGATAGAGGAGAGAGGAGAGAAGAGAGAAGAGAGAGGAGAGAGGAGAGAGGAGAGAGGAGAGAAGAGAGAAGATAGAGGAGAGAGGATAAAGGATAGAGGAGAGAAGATAGAGGAGAGAGGATAGAGGATAGAGGAGAGAGGAGAGAGGAGAGAGGATAGAGGAGAGGTGAGAGGAGAGAGGAGAGTGGAGAAAGGAGAAATGAGAGAGGAGAGAGGAACGAGGAGATAGGAGAGAGGAGAGAGGAGAGAGGAGAGAGGAGAGAGGTTTGGTTTGGTTTTCAAAATACCTTTTATTTTACCACTACCTGGAGAAAATTATAACACTGTCACATCATCACTCAGATCAAGAGAAGGAAATAAATAAATAAATAAAAAATAAAACATAAAACAAAACAAGTGCAACAAAAATCACAACATCAACAAAAACAACATTTACTGCATCAAAAATGAATAATCAGCTCTCCATCCCCACCCACAGAGCACAAAGCTTCTTCCACAGCCCATACACTATTAAAGTCTTGCACATTGTCCATCATTTGATAATAGGCAAATTCTACCTTCAGTCTGGCCTTCAAAAGTCCCTCCAGAACCAGCACCGGTTCCACACAGCCAGTACCCTGAGCTCGGTTCTTGCGTGTAAGCCAAATGGCCAACTTAGCCGAGCCAGATAAAAAGTTCATCAGTGTATGTACAGTCTTTTTCTTTGCAGAATACTTTGGCCCAAAAACAAACAATGCATAAGAGAAATCCTCCCCGAGAGCTTCAAACAAGCTTTTCATAAGGACAAACAAGAGTGAGAGCCTGGGACACTCAACAAACAGATGAGACAAAGTTTCAGTTAGTGAACAAAACAAACACTCCTCTCCCACCCCTGGATCAATGTGCGCTCTGTATCTGTTCGTGGCTATAACCCCATGCACAACTCTCCACTGGAGATCTGCTGTTCTCTTCTCAACAGGCAGCTTGTACAGGGACCGCCAGCTGCCTTTCGGGGAAACCTCCGGGCCAAAAAACTCGATCCACCTCGACTCTTTCACTCCCGACAGACCACGAAGATGTAGGACCTTAACACAGGACTGATAGAGTGCCTTTTTCCCTGCATCCTGGAACTTTCCCAGAACAGGAGTACTAAAGGACAGCAGTCCACCTCCTCTTTCCTGCCACTCCCCGACATCTGGGGTAACAGACAAAGATGGGAAGCTGTATTCGCCCTCTTCACTCCACTGCTCACACAGATTCTCAATGTTTAGAAATGTCACAAGTTTTACTGGAAGTGCAGCAAAGACTTCCTCCACCACTCTTTCAACCACCCGGCTGGAGGTGATATTGGTCCTTTCTTTGAGGGCGTCCAGGGTCAGTCTTACCAGGTGACCCAGTTTTGTGCAGCCTGCCTCTCTGAAACTGGCCCGGAGACTGGCTGACTGCAAAGTTGGAGTCCTTATGAAATCATTAAAAAATAACGGTTCCTCAAAGATCCACATTCCCAGACTCTCAGTTTTTTCCCTTTTGAATGTGTACATTTTCCATGCCTGCATTACAGACATATAAAAGGATGTTAATCCAGTGAGATCCACCTCCTCAAGCTTTAACAGAAAGAGCTGCTTAGTGTACCCCAGCCGTCCAGCTCTCCTCAGCAGCAGTCGAGCGATGTCCATCCAGCTGGGACCACAAGTGAAAAGGAGTCTCTGTGCAGTCTGGAGTCTGAATGAGGCAATTTTTGACTGAATGTCTATAAGTCCATGTCCCCCTTCAGCCACCGGCAGGTAGAGGACTGCCGCCTGAACCCAGTGTTTGCCTGACCAGAAGAAGTCCAGGATGGCCCTTTGAATGTCCTCCACCAGCCCTCTTGGAGGTGTCAAAGCCACAAGTCTGTGCCAGAGAGTCGAGGCAACCAAGTTATTGACCACCAGAACTCTTCCCCTATACGACAACTGGGGTAGCAACCATTTCCATTTAGACAACCGAGCGCACACTTTCTCCCTAACTCCCTCCCAGTTTTTACTTTTAAAGCCCTCGGTACCCAAATAAACCCCCAACACCTTCAACCCCTCCCTCCCCCACTCAAGTCCACCCGGCAGACTGGGCACTGCCTGGTCCCTCCACTCTCCCACCAGTAAGGCACCACTTTTTTCCCAGTTCACCCGTGCAGCTGTTGCCCTTTCATACAGGGACAGGGTGTCCCGCAGACACCGAACGTCCCCCTGATTGGAGATGAAGATGTTTACATCATCAGCATAGGCAGAAATTGTAGGGGGACATTCAATGCTACAGGCCGCGGGCAAAGAAAGCCCGCTGAGCCGGTCCCTCAACCTGCACAGCAAGGGCTCAATAGCCAAGCTGTACAGCTGGCCGGAGATGGGACAACCTTGTCTGATCCCTCGCCGTACAGGGATTGGCCGACTCAACCCCGCCCCCATCTTCACCAAACACTGTGCATCCTGATACAACAAACCAACTAATGACACAAAACCATCCCCAAAACCAAAAGACCTCAGTGCAGAAAACAAATACGAGTGATCCACCCTGTCAAACGCCTTCTCTTGATCCAGAGACACAATGCCAACATTTAGATTATAGATTTTACACACATCAATGACATCTCTGATAAGAAAAACATTATCCATGATTGTCCGGTCTGGAACACAGTAACTCTGGTCTTTATGGACCACACTTCCCAGAACGTCCTTTAGTCTGTTCGATAAAGCTCTGGAGAGGATCTTGTAGTCCGCACAAAGCAAAGCAACCGGCCTCCAGTTTTTTAACAATGCCAGGTCACCTTTCTTGGGGAGCAAGGAAAGAACTGCTCTCTTACAAGAACCAGGAAGAGACCCGGTCCTGCAACACTCCATTAAAACACTATGCAGGTCAGACCCAAGGATATTCCAGAACCTCTTAAAAAAGTCTGTGGACAACCCATCTATTCCAGGTGCTCTTCCTGTTGCCATCTGAGTGACAGCAGCAGTGAGCTCCTCCAGAGACAGCTCCCCTTCCAGAAGAGACCTCTCCTCCACACTGAGCTGAGGGAGACCCTCCAGGAGCTCCCTGCGACACTCCTGGCTGCAACTCTCTGCTCCAAACAGATCCTCATAGAACTGCATGGCGTGACTGCTCATTTCCTTTGGATCAGCTGTTATTCGACCTCCTGGCAGTTTCAGACAAGTCAGCAGCTTTTTTTGAGCCACAGATCTCTCAAGATTGAAAAAGAAAGACGTTGGGGCATCCATGTCTTTGAGTTGAAGGAAACGACTCCGCACAAGAGCTCCCTTCACCCTCTCCTGCAGGAAAGAGCTCAACTCCATACGTTTCTCCTTCAGCAGGGTACCAGCGGTGGGATCCACACTCCCATTTAACCCCTCCTCAAGGTTCTTAATGTTGTCCTCAAGATTTTTAATGACTGTTTTTAATCTAGCAGAAGAGTGTGACGTGTACTGCTGACAAAAAACACGAATCTGAGCTTTACCAACCTCCCACCAAAGCTTCAAAGAATCAAACTCAACTTTTCTTAATTGCCACTGATCCCAAAAACACCCAAAGTTTTTACAGAAAACATTGTCCAGTAGAAGCTTGTTATTAAAATGCCAGAAGGACTTAGCCCTTTCACCTGGTGAAATAATCAGCTCCACACTAACAAAATGGTGATCAGTGAAGCCGACAGGCAGAATATTACAATGAATTAATCTGGGGCTGAGAGTTCTGGAGATGTAAACCCTGTCCAGTCTAGCTGCACACACCCTGTTACTGTTCACCCTGACCCATGTATACTGTCTGGATTGTGGATGTTTCACTCTAAATGTGTCCAACAAATCCAGGTGAGAGATGACAGTGTTTAAAGTCTGGGATGAATGTGGATGTGGCTCCTCTCCAATTCTATCCACGGTGAAATCAAGTGTGCAGTTAAAATCACCACCAAGAATGATCTGATCCTGATTATAGATCACTAACTCCTTTTGGAGGCGGGTATAGAAAGCTACCCTTTCAGCTCCATTATTTGGAGCATAAATATTAGTGAAGCAGAAAACAGTGTCCTCTATTTCTGCTCTTACAATTAAAAGCCTTCCCTTTACAATTTCAGCACAAGAGACGATCTTTACATTTGCAGATGCTCTAAACAAAATGGCTACTCCTGCACTAAAGTTGGTGCCATGGCTAAGGTAGTTAGAGCCCTCCCACCATAAACCCCAATCTGTCTCATCTGATGGTGTGGTATGAGTCTCTTGTAAAAACAAGATATCAATGTTTTTCTGAGTTGAGATCTCAGAGATAAGGCCCCTTTTCTGTCTGTCTCTCCCACCATTAATGTTAAGAGATCCTATCTTAAGACTCCTCATAGAAAGATCAGAGAGAAAGAACAGACAAGTAGACACAAACAGGGAGCAGTAGAAGAAGAAAAACACCTTGTGATGCATGATCATTTCTTTGTCTTCTTCACACTCTTACGTCCAACTTTCCTCAGTGCGGTGATGTGCTTTTTAAGACGGAACCGTTTTTTCGCGTCCAGGAGGTCAAACCCAACCTGTCTTTTCAGTATGCTGACTGACTTTATGAACTTTTCAGTATCACTAAAGTAGTCACTTATTTTTACTGATTTGTTGTACGTTTCATCCATAAATTGATTGATTGACTCTAAAGAATAAAGACCAGAGCCACTATTTGGCAAATCAGCAATGGATGCATTGTCTGACTCATAATCTTCATCCATGTCCTCTCCTTCACATGATGCCTGGCTACAACACACTGTCTTACCTTCCTTCAATGAAACATCTACAACTGCAGAACTTGTGGAATCTTCAGTTTTATCATTATCTACAGTCTGTGATTTTTCTGTAGCCTGAGAGCTGGTCGAAGCCACCTCTACCTCAGCCACGGCCTCAGCACAAGGCGCAGGCGCGGACGCGGCCTCTGCCGCAGGCACGGACGCGGACGCGGCCTCCGCCCCAGGCGCGGACGCGGACGCGGCCCCCGCCCCAGGCACGGGCACGAACGCGGCCCCCGTCCCAGGCACGGACGCGGACGCGGACGCGGCCCCCGCCCCAGGCGCGGGCGCGGACGCGGCCTCCGCCCCAAGCGCGGACGCGGACGCGGCCTCCGCCCCAAGCGCGGACGCGGCCCCCGCCCCAAGCGCGGGCGCGGACGCGGACGCGGCCTCCGCCCCGGGCACGGACGCGGACGCGGCCCCCGCCACATGCGCCACACTAACAGAGCTGCCCGCGTCAGCGGCAGCACTAGCCGCCTCCTGCTGTCTGTGCGGACACGCAAAACGTTTGTGTCCCACATCACCACACTCAAAACACTTCAGTTGTCCCGAGCTCGCATACACCATATAAGAAGCGTCACCGTGTTTCACTCTAAAGGAAACCTCCAGAGTCTGTGTGGGCGAATCCAAAAACATGAACACCTGACGCCGCAAAGATTGAACATGTTTCAGTTTGGGATCTTTACACCCTAGACTCACAGTTTTGAAACCACTCGCAAACTTCCCAAACCTGCGGAGTTCATTCTCTAACAAGTTGTTAGAAATAAACGGCGGAACACCGGATACGGTGATCCGCGTAGAGGGAACCGACAACGGGGAAACCTGCACAAACAAATCCCTAATGAACACACCACTCTCAATCAGCTGATACACAAGAGGCTCACTCTTCAGAAAAACAACCACAGCCTTGTTCATTCGGGATGCATACAAAAGTTTCTCATGGCCTACCTGTTCACCTGCAGCTAACAGAACCTCCTCCACGGTGACAGTACCGTTCGGAGGGACTATCCGAACTCCCTGTCGGAGAGTCGGAGGTGGCGTCTCAGCAGACGCCATTCCTCCCTCCAACCCCTCCAACGATCTGTCTTACACAGCCAACAACACTCAATACAAATATGAAAACAATCTGACCTGATCGTGCACTTTGAAAACAGTAGAAAGGATAGCAAACAATTCAATCTCCGCGCCACTCGCAACACCACCACCGTCACTCACACTCACACTCACACTCACCGGAAACCGGAAACCGGAAACGGAAACGGAAACAGGAGAGGAGAGAGGAGAGAGGAGAGAGGAACGAGGAGAGAGGAACGAGGAGAGAGGAGAGGAATGATGAGAGAGGATAGAGGATAGAGGAGAGAGGAGAGAGGAGAGAGGAGAGAGGAGAGGGGAGAGAGGAAAGAGGAGAGAGGAGAGAGGAGAGAGGAGAGAGGAGAGACGAGAGACGAGAGACGAGAAAGGAGAGAGGAGAGACGAGAGAGGAGAGAGGAGAGAGGATAGAGGAGAGAGGAGAGAGGAGAGAGGAGAGACGAGAGACGAGAAAGGAGAGAGGAGAGAGGAGAGAGGAGAGAGGAGAGAGGAGAGCAGATAGAGGAGAGAGGATAGAGGAGAGAGGAGAGAGGAGAGAGGAGAGACGAGAGAGGATAGAGGAGAGCAGATAGAGGAGAGAGGATAGAGGAGAGAGGAGAGAGGAGAGCAGATAGAGGAGAGAGGAGAGAGGAGAGAGGAGAGAGGAGCGAGGACACAAGTAGTCTCACTCATTGATTGGACGCTGCAGCTGTTCAATAAAACTTCACATCACCAGAATTTGATAACAGAGAACAAACGGACCTTAAAACAGACGCTGACCAGACGGTGAAACTGATTTAAAACACCAATCAGTGTCTGAAGAGTCGGTTTGTGATGAGCGCGGATTTAAATAAAATGTTTGACATGAGGCTTAAGAACAACATATCATCGTTAGTTCCATAAAATCAATACAGAGTAGGCCTATCACTCCAGAGTTTTATATTTAATTTGTTCTCTGATTCACCATCAAACAAAAAAAAATGGTAGATTTCATAATCAGTAAGACGATTTTCCCCGTCCATTTGGTTTTTAGCTTCCTGCAGGTTTTTCTTCATGTGCAGGTGTTTGTAATCAGGTAACATACAGGTTTTAAAGACTGTTATTGTGTGTTTTTTACAGTGTGTATTTCTGCAGAAACAGCTCATCACAGCTGGATCACAAACAGATGTTGCTTAATGTGACGCCACAGAGGAGAGGACGTGTTGTGTCTCTTAAACGTATTTCCTCGTTCCCTCTCTACGTCCATTCAAATATGCATATGCAAATATCCCAACAGTCCCTTTGATGCTGGACGTTCAAACCACACACGCAGTCTGTCACAAACCCAGGTAGAGAGCTCACCTTAGCCTTCTCGATGACGTTTGAGAACTCTCCTATCCAGACGATGCAGTGCTCAGAAGTGACCAGCACGTAACAGTCTCCACTGTTCAGGGAGGACGCTCTTGGTTCGACTAATCTGGTCTGAACGTGACGACGACCTGGAAAGAATAATAAAATCTTATCTGCCACACCTTTCTGTTCCATCGGAGCAAATAAACATCATGTTACAAAAAAAAAAACAGGCTTAATGCAACAAAAGGCACGTTTTAAAGGGAAAGGGAACTTTGGTGACATTTTTGGAAACAGACTAATCTTCCTGGTGGAGAGAAATGAGAAGAACCAGTCAGATCTTTGTCCTTAACATATAAGGATACAGCGAGTAGCCGGTAAACTTGATTTAGCAATGCACAAAGATTGGAGACAGGAGGAAAACAAAAGCCCAGCTTATCAAGATATAAATCATATTTAGAAGAATAATGAATTCTGAGTTTGAATTTTATGTTGTGAAAATGGACTTGAGCTCGTCTAGCACTACTTACACTACAGTACTCAAAGTACTTTTACACTATAAGTCACACCTGCCCAATCACACCCGTCTACACATGGCAGGCATGGCAGAGGCTGCTACTGTATATAAAGTGTCCATCAGTAATAAATAATCCTTTCATACACATTTACAGGTTACTCAGGGGTGGGCACACGCGGCCCCCATCAGCCCTCAATGTGGTCCTCAGGTCAATTTTTACACATCAATTAACTGGAAACATGAAGAAAACATGACAAAATCTGCCATGAAATCATGAAAACCAGAAATATGTCCATAATAATAATTCATCACTGGTTTATCTTGAGTAAAATTTGAGACATAATTGATTGTAATCGTTTTTTGTTTACTACAATTTGGAGAATAAAATGACCGTGGCCCGTGCTGTGACCAAAGTTGCCCATCCCTGCTCTGGATTAAGAGTGTTGCCTAAGGACACATCAGACATGTCGCTGCAGGAGCTCAACCCCCCCCCCCCCCCCAACCTTCAAGTTGAGAGACAACTGTCTCTACCGCTCAGCCACAGTCACCGTTTTTTATGAGCTGTGTCTATTCTGACATCTCTTTCCCTCAAGCTCCCTCATGTGTTCAGTTTTTAATCAAAATAAACTCCATTCCAAACCCTTAATATAAAGAAATGTTTTGGAAATCAGCACAAAAAGTTGGCAGCAAAAGGCTGTTCAGATAAAACCAACCTCACTATATCCTCCTATATCAGAGGAGTCATAACAGTATACCTTTGATCTGCATCAGCATGACGTTCTTGTACGGCACGGCGCTGTTGTTGGACATCTGCTCCGAGATGTTGACGCTGCGCAGACTCACGCTGCTGAAGTTTTCTTTACTGGCCAAACCCGCCAGAGCCGCCTCGGAGTACTCAGAAGATTTATTTGCTGGAATGAGAGAAGAAAAAAAGAAATGATACACCAACAGGCGGGAGAGAAATAACTGCCTCATTAAAATTTAACAAAATGAAATCCCCGCTGTAAACACTGCTACAGAAGTGGGTCAAGGGAGGCTGCATCCCAATTAGTACTGTTTACAATAAAGTGGCAGAGGTGGATGATGTTTTGTAGGCTTTAATCAACAATAATGTTTCCAACTTTTCCTCTGGGGATTTCTTTGGCTAGATCAGGATAATCTACACAAACACAAGCTGCCATCTTTACACTCACTCTTCTCAGCCTTCATCCTCTTGCTCTCCAGCTGGGCCACGTTCAGTCTCTGCTCGGTGTACTCGTGTCTGATGTCCTCTCTGGCCGCCAGCATCCTCAGAGGGTTTCTGGACGACTGAACGTTCCTGGAGGGACGCACCATCCGCTTATGCTGCACCATAGCCGAGGTCAACCTGCAGAGGATGAGAAAGTGTGACTTGTGAGCGTGCACACAGGTGGTTACAGCGATCAGTTTGTGCGTTCTTATTTTTCTTTACTTTGGACACTGAGAGCCGAAGATGGAGTCGAAATCCTCGCTGATCTCGATCCTGGTGGGCATGCGAGGGAACTCGGCAACGTGTCGGTAAAACTTGGAGAAGATCTCGTCATCGAGCTTCATCACTTCCTTCACGGCCTTCTCTGTCACTGTGAGGGTGGTTTCCTGCAGACCAGCAACTGATCGACAAAGAAAAACACAAAAAAAAACAAAATAAGGCCTGAACACAGAAATACTTAAAAAAAAGCAGAAATAGTCAAAAGGGCAGAAAGACAGGAGAACTTCTGTTGTTTAGATGTGATGAATAACTCATCTGTCCTCAGCAAACACATTCAACATTAACAGAAATAAATACATAGAATAAAGTCTCAAAAGGTCTGATACAGGGGAATCATTTCACAAGCTTAAAGTCCGTTAAAAAAAATACGTACCTTTGCTATTCAGACGTCCCAAAAAGCTCTCCAACTTGTCCAGCTTCTTGTCTGATTCCATGTTGGGTTTGGCCTCAATTTCTATAATTCAATAATTCAACATCAGTAAATTGGATTTCATAATGACCAGTATTGAATCTTTTTCTTTCCATTTTTAAAAATTGGTTTCACGTTCACTTCTAGTAATAGCAACAAAAAGGTTTATAAATAG
The DNA here is from genome assembly GCF_963930695.1 of Labrus bergylta. NCBI lineage: Eukaryota > Metazoa > Chordata > Actinopteri > Labriformes > Labridae > Labrus > Labrus bergylta. The sequence goes on from NC_089198.1 coordinate 9,952,116, forward strand.
CTTCAAATCAGTCTTTTCAGTGTGAGAAACTCTGGTTATTTAAATCTTCTGACAGAGGTTTCTTTAGCCGAGGAGGCGGTGATAAATCCGTCTCACCCTCTTGTGGCTTGTTGACAGCCGGCGTGATGCTCTTGAGTTTGGTGGAGACCGGTGACAGGATGGGACTGATAACTGAAGAGGCTGCCAGGCCTGCAGACACACAGACACACAATTCACACCAGATAGAACAAAATGTCCGACACTGCGGTTAGATAAGAAACGATAACCTGCTGCTGCTGCTGCTGCTGCTACCAGCACATTTCCATCATTATAGTGAACATTTAATGATGATAATAATATCATCAACAGCAGGGGTTCAGGCATGTTAATATCTGCTTTGTGTGCTTTTCTATGCTTCCCAACAACAACACACATTTATTTGATTGTGTGCTACTTTTGGCTCTCAGATTAGTTGTCTCTCTCTTCAGGCATGTGCAGCACGAGATGGCAGACAATCTGAAGAGAAAGATTTTAAATAATGACGTAATCCTCTGTTCAAAAGAAAAACACGTTCAGCTACTTTTGGGGCATCTGCACCGTTTGATAGGAGGCATTTTTGCATTTCACCGTTTCACCCACTTGTACTGATGCATGAAATATTGTCCATAAAGGTTGATATTTGGCCTTGAAATGTAAACAAATGTCTGTCTAAAGTATCTGTGTAGGGTAAAGTCTAATGAAATGTCTGATGACATTTTGAAATAGAGCTCTGCTCAGTCGCGATGGCTGGATAAAAAACAGCTTCCTGCACCGACCTTTCTTGACCATGCGTCCTGCCACGGTGTACTGAGTGGAGTCATTGGCTGCTCCATGGCCCTTTGTCTTCCAGGCGTCCTCACGAACCGATATCATCTGTTTTCTTTCCTCTATGGTCATCTGGGCCTCGATGTCCTCTCCCACTTTCTGCACGGACGAGAGGCAATCGTAGAAATGATCGAACAATCAAAGATTATGCAAGCAGAGCCAAAGTCATGCATGCCAAAGTTGTAACCTTTGCACAATCAGGATGACCTTACAGCTATTCCAGTGTTAATATGGTAATGTTGGAACCATTTGCATTAACACCATTAAAACCAAGTCATCCAGGCACCACTGAATCCCAGAATAAAGAACTGCATCACCTCTCACACAGCTACACTCTGACTTTATATGATGCAACACTTCTCTCAGGAGAATCAAACCAGGCAGATAAGAAATGATTTGATTCACTCAGGCGTGCTAGCTGCATGTCCTTTCTACCTTGTCTTGTTTTCTTTATTCCAAAGTGGGAGTGATGGCTTTACACAGAGATGTACTCATGCAGTAAGAACCAAAGCACCCTTCAAAACCAGAAGCTGCAAACAAAGCAGAAAAGATACAAACGCTGTATGTGGGGCACTCAAGTGTGCTAGGTGCATGTCCTTACCTGACTATGATGCTCAATGTATTGACACTTTTGGCCGAGGGGGATAGGAGGAGAATAGGTGGAAGAGAAGACAGGCTCCTGAGGATGAGGAGGCGGATGGAAAAGTGAAAGAAAGAAAGAAAGAAAGAAATGAAAAGGAGGAGATGGATGGAAAACGACAAGCATGCAGACAAAGGCGTGCAAAGGTGAGATCGCAAGAACCCTGGAAAGTCAACGTTACTTGTTGTTAAACTATCGGCTAGTGTGGACTATGAGACCAAAGCTGAAGGCAGATTAAAGAAGATACACACATAAACATAAAGTGAAACACGTTTTTAGAAAATACAGACATGCACGATGAAAGTCTCAATGTAGGTCAGAAATGACAAAGGCATTTTCAAAAGTAAAATTAAATGCTTCTGAATAAAAATAGACACTGCCCTTCCCCGAATAATAAAAAAAAATGCAGTAAATATACCTTAGGGTGATTAAAAATAATATTAATGTTTAATGTTATTATGATGCATCAAACTGCAGAGCCGTTGGCCCTCTGCTGCTGTCGTGTCAGAAATCAAAATCAGAAATACTAAAGATATTTTTAGGGCCTTTAACGGATAGGACAGCTGAAGAGAGACAGGAAAAGTTTGGAAGGTCCGAGGTCGGATTTGAACCCACGGCCACTGCGCTGAGGACTATTGCCTCCTTACATGGGTCGCGTCGTAACTTCTAGACTATCAGCGCCCCAGAATCAGAAATACTAGTTCAGAAGTATGTTGGCAAAGCGAGTCACAGGCAATGAAAGTCAAACACACAGTGACAGCTTAAAGATGCAGTATGTGTTGTGTTGTATTGTATATTGTAAAATACATTAATGTGATTGTCAGCTGGGGTTAACAGCATTTATTGGCCTGTAAAGACAAAGTCAGCGCTCAAACCTTCATCATGGTCACTTATTTTAAAGAATCAGGTTTAGTCATCTTTAGAGGATCTTGGAGATGAAATGATGCAGCATGAGCAATAAATGTGTGAAACAATATTACATTAAGAGTGTTATTTATTCATCACTTAATTGCTTTTGTTATTTCACTCAATATCACCGTTGCCCCCTCAGTGATCTCTCAAGTATAAATGAAGGTGGATCGATGACTGATTTACATTTAACTTCTTTAAGATTAGTCTACATTGATTACTTCTTCCAGATCAGCAATAAGCTGCAGAAAACCGTTGAGAAGAAACTACATAAGCATCTTTGTAAGTTTCCCACCAGTAAAGCGGCATTAAAGAGTTCAAGTGCAGAGACATCAAAGAACCCCAGATTCAGGAGCAGAAATCACACAAAATCCACACAAAGCTGTGATTAGACAACACAGGTCCCTTCACACACACACAGGCTGAGTGTGAGGGGGTACAGAGCTGGTGTGTGAGCTGCCAACGGATCTTACCCACAGCTGTTCAGACACAGACACAGCGGAGCAGTCTGGAGCGACCACCCCTTCCTCCTGAGGGGGTTAAACACAGGGGAAGTACTCGGTCAGAGGGAGGGGAAAAGGGGGGGGGGGGGAAGCATTGTTGCTTTTAATGGATTTTAGGGGTGAGACTGCCTGAAGGGTTACCATCCAGGGTTGAAGCAGGCTGTTCTGCCCAACAGAATACTAATGTGTAGTAGATGAGCTGCAGGAAAAAAAAACTGTCAGCCCTGAAATCTGAGGTTATTTCAGCTTCTAAATGGAATCATAGCTCCTGATAAACCAACAAACATTCATATAAATGCATGAAAGAGATTCTTTAACAATGACATAACTAACCTTTCTAAATCATAACAGAAACTCAGACTGAAGCTCGTCCAAATCTGATCAATCAAAAAAAAAAAAAAAAAAGGGAATTTATTCCCAAAACGCCCAGACTGCTAATTCTACAAGCAGACGGTCCCATATGCTTCCTGGATGCTGCACTGGTCTGGACCACTGAGCTCAAACAACAGATGGACTAAAGGAGGAAATGAAAGGGGCACTTAGCTAAAAGAGCAGAGACAGGAGCTGGCATGGCAACCAGGAGGGCCGGGGGATGAAATTTGGAACTTGTTTTTTTAGAACGGCTGATTCAAACAATCATAGTTAGGCCCGAAAAAAGTAGAAACTATTCCTAGTTAGTTGACTTGGTGCAGGCAACTTTGATCTTTGCAGTTCAGACGCAAAATCCGCTCTGATCAATGAGGATCGGCTGTGCTGGTAAGACTTGACTCACTGAGTTAATGTGATGCATCTGAAATCCACTTGCACCGCTGCGTGGTGAGTCCAGACACAGTAAGGCAATTTCCTAAAATACTGGATCACCACGGAGTGCAACTGGGGCGTGGGTGTTGTGCCGACAAACGCATCACTTCATAACGCGTACATTCAGGATTATTATCTTGTTAATGCAGAAAAAGGACAAAAGAACCTAGGCATGGGACATTTCTGGTTTTCATGACTCCAAAAGTCAGGCAAACTTCTGCACACTCTCTAATATTTAGAGAGTAATATGACCTAAATATGGACCACAGGCCGCAGTTGGCCCGCGGGCCGTAGTTTGGACACCCCTGCTCTAAAGTGTAAAAATAAGTTGGCGCTGACTTATTTGTGCAATTTAGAAAGTCCTCTTTCTCTTTTGGCAGCTTTTGATTAGAAATATGAAAAATGATAAATACACAAGTGAATGAATGAAGAAATGTCGACAGCCAGAAATACCTGACTCAAGGCTTCAAAACAGAAGTTTAGTAACCAATATGTGACGTCCACTTCTTTTTAACAGTCTGTGGTCACAAATCATATTGTGTTGCCCTCTTTTTCTTTCCTTGGATGCGTTTTCTGTATGCTCATTCCAAGAATCCTTAAACAGTCAAATGCTGCAATTGACTGTTTCCAAACCATGCATATTGTCCTGTATGACATTATAACTGTGATTAAATGGTGTGAATATGATTTGAGCTATCATTTATTCATGGTGTTGGCTCAGATCAGACTTACGTTTTTCTGACATGTCTCCTCGTTCTCCTTGGGCTGAGCCGGCTCCTCTGTGGACGCCACCTTCACCACCTCCTGTTTCTTGTTGATCCTGTTCCTCCAGTCCTCCTCGCCGCTCTTCTTCAGCAGAGCCACTCTGACACAAACACAAAAAGTACATTTTAATAAGACGTGAGTAAGATAGCTTGACATCTGAATAAAAGACTGGGGGAAAAAACAGTTAAAGTACAAGATTCGGTTTGGGATCACAGCTGAAGTCTGCAGATTTTATTGTATGTGTGAAAACAGTTTATGATTCCAGAGGATAATATCCAGCTGTCTTCACTTAAACTTTTTTAGAGAACGTTTTTTTTTTGCATAACATTATGATTTCACAGTTAAATTCAAATTTTTGTGGTCTTAAATGTCAGCACCTCACCATTTTATACATTATTAGCATATTTATTCCTGAAATTCAGCCAAACATTTGTTTTGTGAGGTGATCGTAAACTTGACCTTCCAACCTTAAACCATAAAACTCTAAACACTTTATCCTTGAGTCTAAGTGGACTTTGTGCCTGAGGAATGAAGTTACCTTCAGGCGCTCATGGAATATCAGGAGAAAAGAACGGGCCAATGACCTGAAAACATAATTTATCTGGTCTGGCTGTCGCTGGCATAGAGACATAAAACTCCTTCAAGGGTGAAAAACCAGGTCAGGGATTTCTACAGCACAGCCAGGGAACTCGACTGTAAAAAAAAAAATTTAAAAAAAGCTCTATACACGGCGCTGATAACGGATGTCTGAGGGGTAACAGAAAGTATGTCATCTTCGCTGCCTGAGTGGGGACAGGGCAGAAAGGAGGGCATGTGGAGGTATCTACTAAACCTCAGAGGATTCATACAGTCCACACAAGCTCCCTGCACACAGAGAGGAGAACTGCAACGTTGCTAAAAAAGAATCTCCGTCGCCCTCAAACATAAAATAGTGTGTGACCAGCCTAAAAACTATAAGACCAGGTGTACACTGACTTCTGCCTGATTCTGTCAAACACTGTGCTTTGCTGACATCACAGTTTTCACCTTGTAAAGAGCCAAGCTGTGATTGGATCCTGGAAATGTGAATGGAATTAAGGTTTACTTGTGCCTGCAGCTTTGTAAGGATTTGAGGAGCACTTTACCCCCAATTCTCTATTTTGGGAGCCGGCCATTGTTTTCCCTTACAAGCTATAAGCGGATCTCCTTCTGGATGATTTACAGTAAACAGAGTTGTTGTGATAGTGTTGTGAAGAAAATCAGATCCAGAGTCCCGATCCAGAGAGTATTGTATTGTGAATTTAAATTTCCTTCTCATCATAGTGGCGAGGAACATCCCTCGACATGACATTGTCTAAGTAGCAAAATTGTACTTAAACAGGCTGTGCCATTTTTTTAAGTAATCATTGTAAAAATAGCCAAGATAGAAATCTTTAGACTTGTTATTTTACTGCTTTTTTCCCCCAAAATTAGTCATTTTCTCTGAGGCCCAGTAGGACATTTTCCTAGCTCCAGCCCTGGTCTGCAGGCTAGGGTAATGCATATTGGGAAAAAACACAATCCCATACAAGCACAGCATTATACAATCCAAATCTGATTACTTAATCAATGGGATCAAATTAATAACATGTGTTATAAGCCAAGAAATAAGCAGCTTTTTGTGACGGTATCAGGAAACTGCTGTTTATATTTGTGGAGACTTTGCACACGTTTCTAATCTTGAAATTATGTAAAATCAGTTTTTCTGGCAGCCTTTGTTAGTAGCAACAAATGACTTCATGTGTCTGCCATTGAATGAAACCCTGAGCTGTCACTTACCTCTCCTTGATAGACATCTGTTTGCTGGACATGCCGTCAGACAGTTGGTCTCCAGAATCTGTGGGGGACAGCAGATCTCCAGAATGGACACTGTGCCTGCTGAAGTCCTCGATGTGGTCAAGAGGCATGGACTGGGACTTGACCAGTGACTGGGGGAAGGACTGAGGTTTAGGCGGTGTCTGTGGAGGAACCTGGGGTTTGGGCGGAGTCGGAGGGGCAGTGTGCGAGAAAGGCTTAGGGAGAGGCTGGACGAATCCCTGAGGTTTGGGCTGCGTTTGAGGGGAGGGGGTGAAAGGTTTGGGGTACGTCGGTGGGGGCTGGTGGTGCGGATGGGGTTGGAGGTCTAGTGAAGGTTTGGGTGGGGTTGGAGGCGGCTGCTGTGTGAAGGGTTTAGGAAGAGTTGGAGGAGGTTGGATGTGTGTTTGCTGCTGACTGCTTGAGATGTGAGAAACTGTTCTGGATGAAACTTTCGCTGCCAGTGGTCTCAGTGGAGCGGGATGATCCGGCAAGTCTGAAAGAAAAGTCAAGAGTGTAAATAATTACTTCTGCTCCAATTATTGAGGAGAAGAAGAACAAGCTACATACACATAGGCTGAAATATACACACATGCACTAAGAGAATCCTGTGGACATGCACTAAGGGAGAGATGTCAGAGTGATGGGGCAGGATTTTGCACTTCTGCATTGGCTTCATTTTTCAACACTGGAGGTTGCTACTTGGGTTAAGCTCTGTGCTATTTTGAAGGAGAGTATCAGAAGAACAGCCCGCACTATTTGTGAAACTTGTACTAAAGTATTACTTTATAAGATGCTCCATGTTCCTCAATGAAAGGCATGCTAACCGCAGCCTTAAATAGCAAGTTTTTTTTGCTATTAAAATTACTATGCTATTAATATTGAGACTTATTTCTCAAAATCTCCATTTGGTTTTCTTTGATGTGTCTTTGTTTATTCTCCATCCTACTACAGTATTTTAATTCAGACCTGCTCACTTTTGCATTTTTCACTAAATATTGTTCGAGCGAGCCATCAATACATCGACATCTGCAACATCTGAAACTGACACTTTGCAAAAGTGATACAGAAACTTTTGAGAAATAAAATAATTTTATCATTGAAGATGATTAATTAAAGCAAAAATATTTCTTTCAAATCATTTGAAATTTAGATTTTGTCTACCCCTGGCTGTATTTTGCGACCTGCATCAGTGTCCGCTGTAACCATCATTCAAGAACTGGCTCTACTTGACAAGTTGAGGAAATAATGAACACAACATTAGTGAAGGCTATTTCCTTATACCCAAATATGTTCTAGTAAAATCCTGCCAAACAAGTAGCGTTCATTTCACTGAGGTTTAACGGTTGTGCAAACTGACACAGGTGTCTGTACTAGTTATTGAATCAATGATTTTCCATTAGATCATCGGCACCATGCTGAATTTGCTGAAGTTAGTTAGTTTACGTGTGTAAATCATGTCACACTACATGATGTACAAAAGAACTAATAAGAGTCTCAAAGAAGTCAATAAAGAAGAGCTTGTAGGAACACACAGGCAGAATCGAAAGCAGATTTAGTTTTATAGTTGGGAGCAATAGAAATTGATCAAAATCACGCTTATTATCACATTGGTTTTAAATTATTGTTTGTTCACCATGAATCCCTTGTTTACCAGCACTCATTCTTACAGCACATGCATGCACATGTACACATGCAGCAGGTTTTATAAGGCTGGAAATGTTATCAACCAAAGCCTGCTGTCTATGCTGCTGTGTCTATTTTTATTAATAACATTGTGGGGGCAAAAATGTGCTCATATTGTCACATAACAGGGTGAATTTAAGGACCAAAACACAAGAAAAGCTTCTATATACTAGGTTTAGACTTGTCTTTTGTTTCTGTAAAGGTATGAGCTGGTGTTCAGCATGTGGTGGTTAAGTCCCAGGGGAATTAGTGTAAGTCAAAGCAGGTTCTTCCAGCCTCATGATACTAAGATATAGTGGGCTATACTTTTGTGAAGATCAGCCCATGCAGAACTAAATAAAGAGAACAGCCTGCAGACAAGGCTTCCATTGTATCCTTCCAGTCCTCTACCTGCTTTATGCAAGTGCCGGCCAATTGTTCTGCACCCACACTCTCACTGAGTGCTTTCATGTTTCTGTGTGTGCAGTTTGTGGGCATGCATGGAGAAAAAAAGCCCACCCTGGACGCATTCTGCATTTATCAACATGAAAAAAACAGGTCAGCTCCATTATTTTGTAGCATGAGCACGGCTAAAGCCCACAGGCATAATGTGGTGCAGGGAGACCACAGCCCCTTTAAAGGCGATGACAGTGAGCACACAGCTTGATTTGAAAAAAAAGGTTTGACGTCTTTTGGGTGACAAACAGCCTGTCAGGAGAGGGCTTCCTCTTTTATTAGACAAAGGGAGCCGTGAGGCAAACGCATGGAAAAATATGCTAATTAGATGCAGCCTCAGACGTCTGTGTCTCTCTTACACACAGACACACACACACACACACACTCCGGCTCTCTATATCGGCCAAATCAAATACCCCCAGCTGGGACAAGTGTGTGTGTGCGTGGAGCCGGCAGAAGGCGACCATGCGTGGGAGCACGCTGCATAAGACAATGAGGATAATGAGAACAGGTCCTTCACTAGACTTTGCTTCCTCTTTTTGTCACATCCCTTTCCTCTTATCTTTTCATCCCTCCTTTTACCCACAGCTCTTTTTTTTATTCTTTCCCCAAAAAATCTCTCCATCTCTTTTTCTCTATCAGCCTCCTACCTGAAATGCCAGCCTGGCTCCTGATGCTGTTTCTTTCCGGCTCCTGTGTGGAGGCGATGTGAGCTGTCTCTCTCAGGTAGTCTCCTCTTCTTCCTCCTCTTTCTCTTCCTCCGCTCTCAGCTCTGTCCCTATTCTCCTGGGAGTCTCCGTCTGCGGCTCTCCAGCTGGGCAGAGGCTCTGACTCGCCCCTCCTGTGCTGAGGCTGAGGATGGGGATGCTGCTGCTGCCTGCCTTCCCTGTCAGGGGAGTGGAGCTTTTCCTTAATAGTACCGTCTTGGCTCTCTTCTCTGGCTCCTCCCTGCTGTCTCCCCCAAACCTCCTCTTCCTGATGCTCTCTCCAGCCCACCTCCGCTGTCTCCCCCTGCTGCCTGTGACTAGGAGAGGAGGTGGGAGCAAGAGGAGCCCCCACTCGCTCTTGGCTCTCAGGGAGGACGGGGGTGGAGTTGAGCTCAGCCTCTGGTTGGGCATGGTCCCCACTCTGGTTCATGGAGAAGTACCTTAACGCCCTCTCCTGGTGGTTTGTGGTACTTGACGCCTGTTTTTGAACAGGGATGTAGGGGGCGGCGGTGGCGGAGGACTTCCCTGGATGGAGACTGTCATCATCGGCAACACCACCGCTGCCTGGCGTGATGGGAACTGTAGTGACGGAGGCTTTGGAGGTGACGGCTGCTACAGAGCGGACCAGGGAGGCTGACAACGGCTCCAGTTTGATCTCGTCACCGTTTTTCAGCTGCACAAAAATAACAGGAATTATGTCAGAATGTAAAGAAGGATAGGATTTGGAAACTCTGTCTTACAGATATTTTGCAATAAGCAAAAACTTTAGTACAACTAAAGCCTGTAGAGCAGCAGCATCTGACACTCTAAATTATGTCATTTATAAAAATTAAAAAAACAACACCATAGATACATGTTGCATAGATCTGGTACGGAAACTTTCCGAAATATTGGTTTTCAAACAATCAGTCAGATCAATCAGGAGAAACATCAGCCAGATGTTATTTTATTTTATTTATTCTTATGACATTTTCATCTGTGGTCCTTTTGTCAGATGTTTAGAAGCCAATATTTCAGCACATTTTTTTGCACATTTCCAATAAATGCTGCATTTATAACTCTATTAGCCTTTCTTACGTGTATCAAAAAATCTATTTGAGATATTTAAATCAAAACCTTGACAGCTACTGATGATGTAACTTTTGTCGGCCTAAACTTGAGCAGCTGGGTGACTGTTATACAATGCCATTACCAATACATTTTATTTTAGTATTTCAGACTAAAAAATAAAAACTAATCATTATTATGAGAAGAAAAAGAAGTGATGTCAGTTTGTAAATTGAGGTAGCAAATAAAAACTTCAGAAAAATGACATCTGTGATCTGTATCAAAGCCTCAAAGGTCAGAGAAGACAACATTTAACCATGACTAAAAAAACATCAGTGTGCTGTATTTATATTCTCCTTCTCTTTTACCAGCAGCTTTAGAAGAAACTCAAACTCCTACCAGAAGGCAAGTCATTTCAAGTTGCAATGCAAGGTCATGTATTGACTCTCATTCATTTCTGCACACAGTCGATATCAAGGGTAGATCAATGCACAAACATATTCCCTCGATAAGCATTTATTTTGCTCGTTTATTCAGGTTCCTGAGGTAGCCTGAAGAAACTAGCATGCGCCGCTTGCACACAACGATCCCATGCTTGTTATGTGAAGAGCTGGCGTGTCACAGAAGCTGTTTACATCTAAAAAATAAGGAGTTACAAAACATAGACAGGGCATACTTAACTTTTAAAATGAATCCTCAAAACAAAGCAATTTATCACGTTAAAATCAAAGAACAATCCACACTGAATTGCCTTTAAAGACACCATCAAGCTCAGCCCCGCTACTGAAGCATCTCCCAGAACAAGGCAACACTGGTCACTAGCAGTAGCAGGACGTATAGGACTTATCAAAAGCAGGACCATTCATTAATCTGCACAGGCAGCAGGGGTCTTACATGTCCTCCCCGAGTGGCCTCTAAGTTACCGTTGCACACCTCAGAGGTAACTGGCGGCTCAGCTTCCTGTGTGGACAGCAGTGATTGATTATGATGCACTTTTACTGTTTTGAACGTGGTGTAAGAGAAGTGAACCTATCACAAAGCGTCTTAGGTTTCTGTGAGAGTTATAATTTGGGACAATATGTTTTGGATGCAGTTCGTCGACGGAGGAATATCAGCGATTATTTTACTGTAGGTAATACCAGAATATGGAATTAAGGGCTGCAAATGCAAATTCTGCACAGAGGGCAACATATGTGTGTATTGGGCGGTTAATGGATTTTAAAGTATTTCATTTAGCAAGATCATTGATGCTTGATTCCTAACTGACAAAACAGATTTGTTTCTCCAGTTCTCTGCTTTTGAGCTTCAATATAGGAATCTACAGATGACCAACAAACAGAGATTATACTCAGTGACCTCTGTTTGTGTTGCAGTATCAGAGTCATCCAGCTGCAAAGGGAACAATGTTATTCATCCATCACGCTCCAAAGGAAACTGGTGCACCGCAAAGCACTCGCTGCAGTGTAAGTGACCTGGAAGTGTCTGGTCTTCTGCTTCAGGCCTGTTCTATGCACGATCTTAGATCAAAATAATCCTGACCTACAGCATCCTTCATTTGTATAAATGTATTATTTCTTCTGCTCATCTGTTCTAAAAGACTCTACACTTGAAAAATAAGAGATGTATGTTATATTAAAGAGGACATATTATCCCCCTTCTCCACCTTTCCAAACAGTCCCCTGTGGTCTAAATGAAACATCTGTGCTGTGCTTTGGTCAAAATATAACATGAATCAAGCACCAGAGGAGGTTTGAGATCCTGTATGAACCAGCGCTCTCAGAATGCTCCATTTTAGTGTGTGTGTCTCTTTAAATGTTATGAGCCCCCCCTGAGTTTTCCCGGTAGACATCAGACTTTTTTCTGTCTGCATTCGCACCACCATGGATCCCACTCTGCAGCAGGAGCTAAAAAGGTTCCTCTAAAAGGGGTTCTAGGAACTAAAATAGTTCATAGTTCCTGCAGTGCAGAATAAATAAAAAAGGGTCAGGTGTTCCAACAGTTCCTAGAACTATAAAAATGTTCCTGCGGTCTGAAAACACCTATTGAGAACATGTTTAATAAGTATAAAATCATTATAACATCTTCTTTATTAGGGTGCATGTAGAGTAGATGCCACTAAAGTAACCAAGTGTGTTTGGAAAGAGGATGATTGTCTTCCTGAATCTAAGTATTTTCCTATTTTTAGAATAATTAATTAGTCAAATTGTCATGGGGCAATTCCTTTTTTTTTTTACCTGCTCCACCTCTCCCAGGGTAATGGGCTGAGTCTGAAACCGGTTTTGTGCTCTTCGCTGGCGGGTTTCTCCTCGAGCCCCCTCAGCCGCCTTGCCTGTAGTCTGAGAGAGGCGGTTGAAGAGGGCCATCTTCTCAGTCAGGGTGAGGCACGAGAGGTCATGCTCGTCGGTAAAATGCTCCAGGTCGTCTACTTCAACGCCAGCGCCGGAAACTTGAGCTGGTTTCTGCTGCTCCTGGATCTCCTTCTCCTGATCCTGGACCACTGGGTCTGGCTGGGATGAGGCCTGAATGCTGAATGAGAAGTGACAGAGTGATATCAGTGGGTAAGTTATGACTGTGAGTCATTTCAAAAGATATTTCAATGAAAGCAGACATACGATAAAGCAGAAATCATCATTTATATTCTTGTCTCTAGACTGCAACAAGAGCACACAGCTGCCCCAGGCTCACACCACATATGTGGTGAAATCTTTATGTCAAGATACAATATGCTACATCTGGTTGGTTTAAACTCACACTTTTAGCTGAATAAAAGATTTTTCCATCATAAGAAGAAAATCAAATCCTGTCTTTATTTTGTTGCAAGGATAAACTCATTCAAACAAAATTTTTTATCAGGTATTGATTTATAGTGATATTCTTTAATGCATGCTCCCTCATGGTCATAGAAAGAGTTGGACTAAGTGTACCACGTTGCATCACAATCTGTCTCCACATCATTTTGTCTTGTGTGAAAAAGTAGGTTTGTCTTCCTTATACAACAGATGGTACATCTTCTTTTGCAAGGCCTAACTTCATGAATGAACTGCCCTCTCATATATGTTCTTCACTGACTCCTCAAACCTTTGGTCTCATGGACACATTATGTATGTGTCTCATTCCAATCATTTGCATTGTATTTGGTAAAAAAGGGCTTTTAAAGTTGTTGCTCCCTCCTCTTGGTCTGAGCTATTGAGTCGACTGGAGGATTTTATCAGTTCAGATGATTTTAAAAACTAGAATTAAGGATTATTTGATCAGTGTATGAACGCACATGTCTTAATGCTGAAAGCTGCAAATTTATTGTTTATGGTCTGTTGTTTGCTCTTTATGTTAAATTTTAGGCAGCTGTCTTGGGCGAGATTCTCTTGAAAAAAGATAAATCGGACATGCTGTGGGACTAAGTGGTAGAGTCAGTCGTCTCTCAACCTGAAGGTCAGGGGTTCGATCCCCAGCCCCAGTTGCTCTCGCTGTTTTGTTGGTGGAGTGTGAATGTGTATGAATGGGATTAGTTACTTCCGATGGTCACTTTACAGAGCAGCCTCTGTCATCAGTGTGTTAGTGTGTAGGTGTGCCTTGCGGTGTAAAAACACTTTGACTAGAAAAGTGTTTTACAAGCTCAAGTCCATTTACCATTTATATGAATGTATGTTATATGTGTCTGTCTGTGTGTCTGTCTGCATTTACTGTACATGGAAACTTGAGATATCAAACACAGTGTCCCCCCTTTGTTGTATAAAGAATAGTACACACATGCAAATACCTGCTAGCAGTTTTCTAACAGTGACAACGTTGTCAGACTACAGACACAGCAAGAGACATAATCATATAATGCACTCGAGTGTTTGAAGGGGATATTGAGATCATCAGGCGGCCTGCAGAACTAAACCAGGGTTGGTAAACAGACTGCAGGACACGTGAACCCAGACATGCAGACAGTTTCAACTGGCTCGACCCCTGACCTTTCCATAAGATATGTAACCTATTTCTTCACTCAAACTTGTGATCTGTCTGTGAGATACACCGCTTACTGGAACGCTTGTAAACGGGACATGGAGAGTACTCAATGAGTTATTGTGTAAACACCACCGTCCTTCCCCTATAAGGTGCACACAGCTTAGAAGCAGCAGAAATAACAAGGTAACATGAGCTGCGTGAGCTATTCTGCGCTGCAACCAGGAGAGGGAGCTAGAGAGTAAAACATCTCTGAAGTACATTAACATTCAGAATAAGTGTGAAGTTCATTGAGGGAAACAGGTGCACTTCTGCAATAAAACGGGTGTGGTACTAGATTTAAAATTACATCAAGCAAGAGTCTAAAATAAACTATTTCATCTCTTCGTTCTTCCAACAACTAATAACAATGTGTTCACTGAATAGACTCCAAACTAGAATCAGGTTCATCCAGATTCTTTTCCACCCAAAATAAAGTAAATTCTAAACCCATAGGGGATTTTTCTAATGAAACTTTGTGACCTGAGATCTTGAAAATCTGATTCTTAAGCCATAAAGGCGTCATAGACGTTGAAGTATCACTCAATATAGATACAAGAGAATAGATATACATAGATAGATATTTAGTATTTATTTTACTGCTCTGGACTCTGTAGCTTTTACAGCTCAACACCAATGGGTTACTTGCAATAGTTTCATCAGTCCGATTGGAATCTGAGCACTTTATGCACTGCTGCACTTTTACCCATGTACCGTGCATTTGCACTTTGTATGTTTTATGTATTATCTGTGTTTTATTAAGTATATGTGACTCTCCCTGCCATCAAATTTACCTATGGGTACAAAATAATTAACTTGAACCTGAGATATGCATCTATATCGCTGCCTGTCTGCAGTATTTCTGTTGTAATTGTCATTGTTTTTATGTCTATTTTACAGTGTTGTTATCTCCTTACAGCCTGACCAGGGACAATGACTGCAAAATACCCATGGCTAGAAGTTCTATCGCATAAGTGGCACTTAAATGAGATGTAACACTGCCGCCATGCATTGTCCCTGAAAAATAAATAGAAATAAATATGGGGCGAAAGTAAACATGCACACACAAACAGATACAAAACACAGATACATGAGTCAGCAGCGCAGCCCAGATGTACCTTATACTGGTCACACTGGTGATGAAACCAGTGGGGCTTGGGACTCGGGTTGCATTAGTGTTGATGCCCAGTGGTTGTGATGATGCAGCAGGATCACTTCAAAGTGAAGAGAAGCAGGTATGGGTGAAGAAATAGTAAAATTAAGATAATGCAATGGAAGACAAATATTAAAAATAGAGATAACATGTAAAGGTTAAAAGATGGTGGAAATGGAAAAACAGGAAAGCTTCAGGAAAGACAGAGTACAAGAATACCATCTCTGAATCGTACAGTACAAAATGCAGCTATGCAAACACAATCAAATGCCCACCTTGAAGCATTGACCACCTCCCTGTTGGTGACAGGTTGAGTGTGTGAGCGATCCTGAACTCTTCTCAGACGCCGTTCTACTGCTGCGTTTCTAGAGCGCGGTTTGGGAACACTTCCATCTGATGTCCTTTCCAGCTCCTGCAAGAATATGCCACCAAAACATCAGTTTGTGTTTAATTCAAACTGAAGCCGTATACAGTAAGTGATTATTGAAGTGCAGCACAAAAATATCTATTTGAACATCTTTACACCCGGTGACAAACCTGCAGGTATATATCTTGTGAAATTACACACACACGTGTCTGCTGTATCTCTGGACCCGATTCCAGCTTTTGGTTTTGAGACGAGGGGGTTTAAGGCATTACTCAGACAGTAATATACAGCATTAATCAACTAATCTTTAAACTAGAATGCACATAATGTGGAAAGTTTACCCTGAAGAGAGACCTCTTTGCAGCCACACTCATCTTGGCTCTGTCATCCAGTTTTTCTTCATCTGATGAGAGAAAACATAACAACAAATGCAGCCTTAAAAACGTAATCTTATAATTACAATATCTCTAAAATTGTCAATAAAATGTCCTTCAATTGTCAATTCAATTCAATTGCATAACAAATTCTGCATAAAAATATGTTGTGCTTTTCTAAAATAGCGTACATACCTTCAACATCCTGCAGCTGTGTTGGGCTTAAACGAGACCTGCGAAACCGTGAACACACATAAAGCATCGACGGGATTTTATCATGATCTTAATGTAAACCTAGTGCTGTGCTCTGCGATCCAATACTGTTCTTATTAAATATCAAAAGATCTTCTTCAGAAGGCTAATAACAGCCCTTACCTATCTGACTCCAGACGCTCTGCAGAGGTGATGGGCTGGGTCCTGAACCTCTCCGACGTGCGATTGTCTCCTGGAGTGATGTAGCGTCGAGGCCTCCGAGCATTCTTGTCTCGATCGCCGCCGTTGGCCGGATCCACCTCCACGGCTGAGAGATCTACCTTAGTAGTCTCACTTTTAAAATGCGTGTATAGATGAAAAGAGAGACAAGGGGGAAAAAACCATACATAGTGGAAGTTAGATATTTGTGATGAATGGTTTTGATGTCAGGACGGGGTCTCACAGACTGTAACTGATGCACACGCTCAGCACAACCTAACTGCACATCAAAATGTGAGGAGCCAGTTCCCATTGTTAACATGCAGCAGCACACAACCACCACTTGCAAGAAAAACAATAATGGTAGTTATGTAAGCAATCTTTCCCCATGTTATGCCACAGAATGACATTCTATCAGCATTATTTTAAAGAATCATAATTTATTGTTTCTGATGCACTGAGCTGTTACAACTAATCTAATTAGTAAGAAGTTTTGTTTCTGCTTTTTAAGTGTTTTTGAGTTGGTTTTTTTGGGGTGAACGAGTGAATGAGCCCTTGCATAAACGTCAAAAGCCTTTTGTAGCATCATAGGCACTGAAGGTTGTACAGAAATTATCATAATTTGTGGATCATTTTTATGGATGCCACAATCCTTTAAGTAACTTTAAAAAGTAAGTAGAAGTCAAATTTGTTTTTGACTTTGGAACATCCTTAAACCTGTGGGCAAGGGGAAAGTGAAAACGATCTTCAGCATCTTGGTGTTAGAGCATTTATCTTGCTTTTAAGTTATATGCTGCACATATATTAAGGACAACACGTGCACAGTTAGGCAGGTATTTAGTGATTCAACACAGAGCCCATGCCAGTGGACCTACAAGTCAGGTTTCCGGTTTGCATTCTCCAGATAAGAGTGTCGCAGCTGTGCTACAGACACTCTGGTGTCCAGGTTTCCCGTTTCTCCGTTAGCCACCCCTGATGGAGGCACTGCCCTTGATGTCTCTCTGCTGGCCGCTGCCCTCTCCATGCGGTACATGGCAGAATGCTGGCTTAGACCTATATCGGACATGGAGCGGGTACGTATCTTGGGTTTGAGACCTCCGGCCATCTCCACGCTTCTTTGTTTGGCCTGAGGCAAAGAAGAACCCTTCTGGAGGTAGACGGCAGAGTCGACTCTGTGGTGCCCTGATGAATCCTGCTGCTGCTGCTGCTGCTGCTGCCTCTGAGGCACTAAATCTTCAACCAGCTGGGGTTCTTGTGGTTTTCTGTGGGAGTATTGCTGCTGACTCGGAGGCTCCTGTCTTTGGAGGTCGTACTCCTGCTGTCTTTGAGACTGCTGTGGTCTTTGAGCCTCTTGAGGCTGTCTCGAGTGTTGGAACTGGTTCTGCCTCTGAGTATCTTGCTGTTGAATTTGAGGTTCATGTTGTCTCTGCCTGGGTTCATACTGTGGGTGTGTGTGGGGCTCTTGATGGTACACAGGCTCTGACTGCTGATGCTGCCTTCGCTGCTGGTGCAAGGAGGAGTGGGAAGGCTGCAAAGATCTAACTACCCTCTCCTCTTGGGTGTCATGGCTGTCTCTGTTTCTGATCCTCTCAACATTTCTCTCCCTCCCTCGCTCCCTCGGCCTCTCCCGATCCCAGTCTTCCTCTCCTTGGCTCATTCTCCTCCTTTCCTGGCTGTAGTTCTGCCAGTCCATGTCTTCAAGATAGCCCCTGTGGGGATCATCCACACTCTTCTCCCTTCGGCGGATCTCTGAGGGCAACACAGCTTTCCTGCTCTTAAGCAGGCCCTCTGTATGGACCCCTTCTTTCAGGACCTGCTTGGCCTCCAATCTTGCCTCCTTGTGGGCAGCATGGATTTGGTCAGCACTCACTCTCCTTCTTGGTTGTACCTCTGGAGGTCCCGACAATCTAGCGGCAGCCACTGGGGCGGGGATGGCCAAATAGGGCTGAGAGTCAGCAGCAGGGCCGGAGTGTTTGTACTCAGGAGCAGAAGGAACGGAGGCTGTTTGGCCATGGGCAGGATGGTGGCCTGGGCTTGGCTGAGGCTGGGCCACAGTCCTTTGCTGGTTGGGTTCTGAGCGCTGTGGTGCATACTGAGCAGTGTTTCCTTGCGTACGCTGTCTGTTAGCCTGGTGCCTGTCTGGACTCCAGTCAGGAGGCCTCTGGGCAGTTTCATCCCTTGACAATCGTTCCCTTACACGGATTCTTGGAGAGAGGAATGAATAAGGGTCACTCTTAATTCCAGTATTGCACCACTTTCCGAACCGTTAATTCAAATCAAACAAGGAGCACATCAAGGGCATATACCAAATTTTTTCTAAAGAAAACCTGACAAATTCAACTGTTTAACAACACAGAGACTTTCAGTAGAGCATTGAATTCAAATAGTAATTGCCTTATTTTTCCAGCTGTCAAGTAGGGGAGACAAACTTGACACCCAAGCTTTGCAAATCAAATCTATGTAGTTTGAATTACATAGAGCGACTAATTTCACTGTTGATTAAATGCAAATTTTAATTCAGACTAGTTGAGTAGTCTAAAGGAAAGATAATGCTCAGAAAACAGTCTGAATTCAGCAAAATTTGTTTAACACATCTAATCACGGGATCACAGCCTCTGCGGGACAACTATTTCAAATCGGTTTGCTGAGTGTGACTAACGTTAGCAATGCTAGCACCACCAGCCTCCTTTCAGATTAATGTCTGCATGCCTGTACTGGTTAATAAGTTACTTGCCAGTTTAACCTGACACAGCCAACATACAACTTTATCTTCATTATCTTGATCAAAATACTGCCAAACCGCTCTGTGCTACGAGCTGCCATCCGTCCACTGTGTTGATTTTATTAGAGCATTATGGTAGTGGGGCAGTAGCGATTAATCGGAGCTACAGCCCTAGCTAGAGGCGGGCGGCTGCTAAGGCACAAACATTAGACCTGCATTCTGGGCCTTCATTGATTTTTTTTAACCAGCAACTAATTCTATTGCCCATTAACAAAGGCGACAATGTAAACTGTCTAGTCAGCTAAGCAATTAAACGTTTAAACGTTTGAATACGTGCTATGACTGGTTTGCACTAAAATCTGTAGTCTTGCATATTAAGAATCTTATCAATATGGAAACCCAAATGTATATTGTGAAACATTTCATTGCATAAAAATAAATGACATGAAACAACCACAGGGACAAGTTGTGATCTAAAATCCTGCAGTAGGATTGCAACGAGGTCAAGTAGCAGCATGCCCCCGGTCTTGGTTCAACAACTCTTTCTCTCTCTCTCTCTCTCTTGGATGTCTTCGTGCCAAAAAAGTAACAGAACTAGAACTATTTTCATCTACAACCCCATGACCTCTGGTAGCCAAAGGTTGCCTTAATCTCATTGTAGACCACTAAGCCAGACATAATTGATGGGCCTCTGCTCTGACACGACATGAAGGACTTACACAGTGCTTGTGATACTTCATCTCTATACTAGCTACCACACTGTAAGCAGCTAATAAGGATGCATTTTATTCAGCGGCAGTTGCATATATGTAACCTGGCAGAAAGGGATCAGAACATACTCTTCTGAGAAATAGGTGACAGGGAATATTTTGGTTTCCTTTTTATGGAGAAACTATATTGTTTGACAAATGAACCATGAAAGAACAGATGCTGTTTTTTGTGTGTACCAATAAAAATAATTCAGGCTGTGTTCACACTTTCTAGAAAAGTCTGACCAAGCTTGACATGCCTTCAGGAAGTTCACCTGTCCTTACTGCTCAAAGGCTGACCCTGGACCCTCATCTTTTCACAGGGTATCATCCTGCCCGCTATGTCGCGTATCTGGGCCACTGTACATGTACACCCATGGACCTTCAGTTTCTAAACCCTCCATGGACCACTGAGTGTAACCAAAGAATATAAAATAATTGTTGTAATATGTCCCTCTCTATGTGCCTTTCAGTGCCAAATCAAATGAGGAAAAGGGGGTTAATGCATGTCTTATGATACAACATTGTCAAAGTCACTGACGGTTTAAGACTCAGATGTAATTTCATAGGTGAGAATCCGAGGAGGGGGTGATGTGAGTGCAGTCTCAGCTGCTGAGTTGGTGGGTCTGGGACTGACCGGGTCATGGCATGGAGCTGACTAATGTTGTCAGCCCATCAACTCTGGTTCATTAACACCACTCAACTGCTATGAAACCCTACACACATTCATTTAACAACGGTCTACATGCAGGGGATGCTATCGTTCTTAAGGGATAAATTGTCCGATTTTTAGAGCTCTGAGTTTGCTTATGTTTAGAGATCTCACAACTCATGTGACAGAAGAGTTGTAACAACAAGAGGGTTAGATATGCCTACTTCTTGTTATATCTGGACAAGATTCAGAGTAAGCACAGATTCTTCCTCTAACTCTGATCGCAAACATGAAGTTTGATACAAGCTCAAAGAGACGTTTAACCAGAGTATTCATAGTTTTACACCCATTGGGGAATGGTTTACTATTCTGCAGCTATTACTCTTCTGTTTGTTATTCTTTCTCTTTTTTTAGATTTACTTTTGGGATTATTGTGCCTTTATTGGAGAGACGGTACAGTGGATAGAGTCAGAAATCGGGGAGAGAGAGTGTTGGAAACGACAAATGGCTAAGGACGGATTTTAACCCGCACTGCCTGATTCTATAGTATAATAGTAATATGTATATCTAATAGTATATGGCTTCTGTTTAGTTGTTCTACTAAGTTACTGATGAAAGATCAACAAACTTGAAACACTTAAAACAAGAGAGACAATGAGAAAAGTTATATTGAAGGGAAGTATTAATACATTAAATAAAACATCTCTCTGTTATGAGATATATTCTCTGTAACAAGGTCGCAGCAAGTCCACCGAGAACATGTTTTGAAAAAGAAAATGCTGGCATATTATCTTGGTATATTTATTTTTTTAGGAGTTTTTAGAAATTACAGACCTATAACAAAGCTTTGGAGACACATGTTTAGCCTTCCATAATTTAAGACCCATGAACACTTATTGAAAAGATATGACTGCAAAAATAAGAAAAAAATAAACCCAACTCAGTTGCATAAGATTACTAGCCAGCTCAAAGACATACACCCGGTGAACTTTGGCGCTCTGTAAGTTCTTCACACAGATGACACTCTGTGACATTACCTTGAAGGGCAGCTGAAGACTGTCTGAGTGTCACTCTCAGAGTCTGGGTTGAGAGACCAGTCACTCTTTGACAGGGCGGCCAGGCTATGAAATAATGCAGGAGCAGAGTCCTTAGAGAATCATTTCATACAGATCAGAGCAGAGTAAGCTGCACTAACAGATCAATCATTAGGATTATTTTCAAATGCTGAGGAAGAGGATCAGTTCCAAATCCTCTGCATATGTTTAGATTTTTTCATTCAGGCTTTTTAAATATATCTAAGATGTTATAATCTATATTTTGTTGTTGTGGCTGATGTCATGTCTTAATCTCAGTAGAAATACACATTCCTTTTTTTTAGGATTTGGTTCATTGTGCAGTATGTTACCCGTCTAAAACGTCATCAACTCAAGTTCACAACTAATAATTGTACTTTCTTTTGTGGTAGCATATTAAAGATTATAAGAGACAGTTCCACTAAGCTCTTTCTAATGTACCAGGCTGCTTTTCAATCAGGGTTAGCACAGGGGGCAAAGCAAGGAAAGCATATCAACTCTAAAGACCAACCTTGCAATCTACCCTGCTGCCCTGCAACCTTTACTCTGATGAGCTCCGCAGAACGCCGTTCTATGTGAAACTGGAGCAGGGACAGTGACAGAGCTGGACCTACAGTCTAGAAAGATCCTTACCCTGTGATGCTGTTTGAAGCTGCAGGAAAGCGAGCGTAGCGGCCAGTGATTAGCTACAACTGCCCCAAATCATGAAGTTATGAGTGTAAGAGTATACACTTAAATTGTGTTTTCATGAACAGGACTACACATAGGGGGGGAAGCTTTCTGGGGCCCAGCCACTAGGGGGCCCCCAGTGCCTACAAAATATTATACACCCTAATTATGACCAATATTAATTTGAACCAAAACTCCCACAGTTTATTATGAACAGTATTCAGTGTCAAAAAGTGAACCCCCTCCCCTAGAAATTTATGAAGTCTCTTTTAATTTAAGTAAAAATGTCTGAATTGTATTGGGGTTCGTTTGGAGAAACATGAACTCAACCAATCAACCTCTACCTCAGCGACAATTGGAAGTGAACAGGACAACAAAAAAGGCTTAAAAACACACTGCCATGTATAATTCAGGTTCCTATGTGTAGTCCACAGTACAGAGAGGGTCGAAACTTGTATGTGTTCATGTTCTACATTGCAGACTAGCGTGATGCAGAAGGATGTGTTGATATGCTTGAATGAAATTTAGAATTCAATGGATCTTTCAGAGGCAAATCCATTTCTGAGAACTGGACGCAGCCCTGAAATTTGGAAAGTGAAGCCATCATGGAAATCTCTTAAACCTGCATTCTTTCAGTGGCCAGTAGAGGGCGACCCCATTTGTGGAATAGGTCAAATTGAATCAAGCAGATGAGAAAACAACCATACTTCTCACTTGTTTTCAACAACCAGCAACAATTTTCTTAGGATTAAATGGTCTCAACCCTAAATTTCAAACATATACAATACAGATAATGCTCGCTTTAGTCTCATTTACAGTAAAGCGGGGTAAGATTTAGGGCCTTGCCAGACTGTGATTCCCAAGTCACTTTCACTTTCAATCTTTTTTCAAGCCTGTGTTTTGATAGCCAACCTTAGCGCACCATTTACATCAATGTAACCCTTGAATTACTGATGCAGCTAGCTAACAAAGGTAGCACTAGAGTAAGCCGAAAACTTTCACAACTTTCTCACCTCAGCTCCAATTCAAATGTTGTCCCACAAACCAATAGGTGACGTTACATTTGCAACAACCACTTTTTCCATCCTAAGTCTATTGTTTATAGCTGATGGTATGATGACATAATGATGATGTTTTTTTCTTTCACTTTGGACATAATCCAATATCAGAAATGTTTATTTTCTTGGATTACTCAAACTCTATCATATTTTGGGCACTAGTTAACCACAGTTTCAGAGCCATGTCTAGATGTTTCGTTGGTTGCTTCACCATACTTCATGACTAAAGAAGGTTTTTGTAACTCACCCCTGCCTGTTGAGGATGCTCTGGGCCTGCTGCTCGATGAATAAATCCCCAGGTGAGATGCCGTAGCGAGTGGAGGGCAGGGAGGCCCGGCGGGCAGTGCGAGGGGAGCTGGGTACTGCTGCGATACTGTAATCCCTGGTGGAGGCGGGGCTTGGCTCCTGGTGGGCGGCGTCCTGATGGTGGGCGAGTCGTTGCTGCTGTTGGGCCGGGAGAGGATGGTTCTCCTGGGTTCTACTTCTTGCCGAGCGCTCTTGAGCCCCGCCTCGCCGGTAGTTCTCCATGTTCATCGCTCTTTCCTTCTCCGAAAACCCCCTCGGCCGTTCTTGTGTCGGGGGAGGGGCCTGGGTTGAGTGGGCGGGGCTGGAAGCAGAAACAGATGCAGGATCTGGGTGAGTCCTCATGTAAACCCTGCCCACTCCAGCACGGTACGGCACCCTTGGGTCCTGTTCTTTTTCCTCTGCTTCCTGTTTGATTCTTTCTTGTGAGACAGCTGTCTGTCGCTCAGAGGCGTCTGGATCACGCCGTGAACGATAGCGTGGTTTGTAATCAATATCCAACTCCTGATCCAGTTGGATGCCATAACGCTCTGAAAGCTGCCGGCGGCGCTCGGCCTTGTAGCGTGCGATGCGCTCAGCCTTGGAACTGAGGCTTGCGGGGTCTGCGGAACCAGATGTTGGTGTAGAAGTGGTGGATAACGTCACTGGGTCAACATAAACCAACATTGGCTCTTGACGGGCGTTGCCAACACCAGCTTTGACCTGCGAGGATCTGTCCTGAGGTACTGGCTGCTTCTTTGGGGACTCCAGCTCCTCTCGACTATAGCGCCTCACTGTTTTAAAAAAGGGGAAATAGTTATCAAAATAATTTCCTGACAACATTTAAATGATCTATCCTGCCACATTTCTGTCATGTGTGAACAGCTATCTCGGTTTATATCAGTTTAGCACTCAGTCTAGCAATGCTGAGGGCGTTTTTTGCAGTTCCACTGAAAATGCTGAACTTCAAAAATGCCCTTTGTCAGCAGTTTTCTTTTGTCACTCGATCACAGCACCCTTGGTTGAAAATAATTAAAGTTTTGGAAGACTGCACGCTCATCAATGTCACTTCTCCCTCAAAATCATTTATAGGAGGGACATTTAAAACAGGCTTAACAGTAACGACCAAGGAGGAGAAAGTGCCATGAGATAACTTGCGTAACCTAGCAACAGTAAACGCTGATGAGAAGTTATCTGAAATGGAGGTTGTACTCGCTGCCATTGCAAAAAATGTGTTAGGGAGCACAGGCCCACAAACTTTGCAATCTTAGGTCTGTCTTGAGTTGCCTAATGATGGAAAGGCTTGCTACTGTTAATCACACATGACACAAGTATGGAATCATTCCAGTGAAACAAACTTCTTTCAGAATGTCAGGCCATGCTGTACTGCTGCCTACTATAACCACATCTATCAACATTTCAGGAGTTTCAATCCAAGTTCACTATAGACCGATCTGGAGAAAAAGAAACGGAAGTTGAAAAGCAGCCATTACTGCGGTGGCATCTTCCTTTTATCAGCTGCGTGTTTGATTGCAAGCGGTCCTTTAAATGGAAAATGTCCTACCTTTTACAGTACTTTCTACATAACTTTACCTTTTACAGCAATGTAAAGGTTTTCAGGAAGAACCTGTGGAGATTTACAGTTTACTAACCGTCAGGAAAGGTTTGTGAGAAAACGGGGAGTGAACGTAAAACACACTCTAAGAGAGCGGACACTTAACACACATTCACTGGCCGTGCAAAGGACTAAGATATTCTTCAGAGATGGATCGAGACAATAATATAATAGTTCAACTTTGAAAGCTGCTGTCACAGTGAACAGGCAGCAGCAGACGCTGAGATGCCACCGCAGTAATGGCAGCTACAAACCAGCCTAGAATTTGTCTATAGGCAGCATCATATACAGAACTCTTGCAGTGCATCGTGCCATGCTTACCCATCACACATGGCTCACAGTTATCGGAGGCGCGGGTGTATCGCGGAGGATCCTCCTCCAGCATTCTGTTGGCTACCAAACCACCGGGCACCAGAGCAGGCGGAGCATCGCTTTCAATCCCCTCCAGCCGCCGAGCTATCCTCTCCTTCCTGTCAGAAAACAAAAGGGGAGGGACAAAGGTGAGCAACTGATTGTCATGAGTTACACTTTATGAAAGCATCAGGATGTCTTTAGGTCTAAAGCTCATGTATTGAGATCTGAAGGTACCTGTTCATACTGAAATCCTGTTTGACAGATCCTTCAAAGTATTTCTTCAACTCTGAAACTGAATGTTGAATCAAAAATGAACATTTAGTTTCACAGAATTAAAAGAAATCCAACCATTTGTTTTACTCTTAGTTATGGAGTTTGGTAAGAATCAATACAAACCCTTCGGAAGGACTGCCAGACGTTTGGCATCTGTGGTTGAAACACTCTTGACCAAGGCGGTCTTGTCAGCCAAGGAAAAGTCACTCTGAAAACTTCAAAGGAAGACAAAGAGAGAAACCAGATCAATGTTTTATAATTACGAATTCTAAAAATGCAGAGTAAATATTTATATAAAATAGTCGATTAAAAAAACAAATGAACAATATAATAATAAAATGTCAAAGTGCTTTTTTATGTTTTGATGCTTGATTTAGAATAAAACCAGCTCCAACTGTGCTTGGCCAGCGACTCTGTCTCAAACATGTCTTAAAGAGGTGATGGCAGGTAAAGGTGACGATCAGCTGGTGTCACCGCCAGCGGGATCCAGCTTAAGAACTATGTCATCAAGTCCTGATTCTCCTCCAAGTGGAAAAAGACAATCAAGCTCTTCTCCTAAGTCGCCATGCTACAACAGCTTGCACAAGAGTAAACTATCCCTTCCTTCATTTGACGAAAAGCTTCCCAAAAATATTTCACAGGTTGATAAATTATTTGTCTTAAAAAAGATTTATAATTTCCAGATAACAATTATCATTAATTCTTATAAACAATTTGTGATAATATACAAAGCTCTTAAAACATTAGAGAGAGTTTGAACCTTCTGTAAAAGATCAAATTGTACTCTTATGGAGTCATGGAAATGAGATTAGGCATTTCAAAACTGCAAGAGATTTTTTTTTTTTTTTTATATTTCTTTTTGGGCTTTTTGTGTCATTAATGGAGAGATACGAAATCAGGGAGAGAGAGAGAGAGAGAGAGAGAGAGAGAGAGAGAGAGAGGGGAATTGCATGCTGGAAAGGAGCCACAGGCGTGATTTGAACCTGGACCGCCTACAGCCTCCATACATGGGGCATGCCTCCAGCGCCCCAAAACTGCCGGAGCCTGTTATGTCGCGCTCCCCGTGTACAGAGGACTTACGTTGCAGCAGCCGTGGGTTCAAATCCAACCTCGGCCCTCTGCTGCATGTAAACCCCTCTCTCTCCTCCCAACATTTCCTGTCTCTCTTTAGCTTCCCTATGCTATATATAACATAAAACACAAACAAGCTTCTTATTGTGTTGCCTTTTCTGATCTTTCACATCCTTCTCTTAATTTTCAGGAAAAGTTCCTGTTTCAAAACTGTTTAGTACAAAATAAAGTACATAATTACAATTGTTTATTTGGTTTATTTGATCTAACTTGCTCCATGAGCTTACCTTTAGCTTACCATGCTGAAGCTTAATGCGACACTGTAAACTTCTGCAAAGGAGGGCTTTGTGCTCCTGGAGGAGGTGTTATGACCATAACGTCATGTGATCAAAAAAGTGTCTTAAGATAAGCTGTTCCAGGCATCCCCAGCTTTTAATGCTTACTGTGCACGGTAAGCTAAAGCGGTGTACTGGAGTTAACCTATGGGCTTCCATATCCACATCTTGATGATGAGGAAAAAAATGAGAAGAATGTAAATGGTCTTAGAAAACACAACGAGGTGACTCTGTAGCTCCAATGTATAAACTAAAACCACAAAGACTCTTAGACTGCTGGTCCATGTGAGATAAAACAATCCAACAACCCACGTCCAAAAAAAAGCTCACCTTAAAGTTTCTGTTGGCAGAGAGATGGAGCTGCAAAGTTTGGTAGGAGCTTCAGATTCAATTCCTAAGAAGAGAAACAAGAATCAGTCTTCACCCAACTGAGTAGGAAAAGATGTTTCTGATTTTTAAGAGTTTTTTTTTTCTGGCATTAACATAAACCCGTTTAATTAGCTGTTTACTTTTCAAGTGGTCAAGATTGGGGATAAAATGACAGTTGCTCAGACTTGTAAAATCCTGTCTAATAGCATGATAAGCTGCTGTGCAGTGTTTGGGAAGTGAATTAGCCTTTGAACTCAGATGTGTTACCCAAATTGGGCCTCTTTAATCTTATTTCATCGACTTGTTGTCGGAGATTTAGCCTGTGGTGTTTTTCAGTGTGGTTTTTGATCTAAACAACCTGCAGGGTAGAACTACAAAGCATCTCACATCACTGCACGGTCGCAACTTTTTGACTTTCTTTTTGACTTTCAACCCTGATAGTTCTTTGTTGTAAAGTTTTGTAAATCTTTTACTCATAATGATATTTGTTAATGCACTGCAGTGGACATTTCTACTGCTATGTGGTCATTTAAACTATTTTTAACCTTTTTCTCCCATTCTTTAACTCGATGTCTTCATCTACGTCCTTTGGTAAAGGACTATCTTGCGGTTTTAAATCTGTGTTATAAACTGACTTGACCGTACTCGGATTATTACCTAAGAGTTCAATTAGAGAGGGCACGGTCTGTCTGTCAAAGTAAACATCAACAATGTGCCTTAAAGGTTCTGACAGGAAACTTCCAGCCTCAGTATGAGTCACTTTTCAGTAACTCAGAAAGTTCACACCCAGTTCCCAGCTTGACGCGACCCTTTCGCGCTCACGTCATGGCAACAGCAGCCTCGTTGTAAAGTTATACCCCAGTATAGGAGACAGATCCTGTTACTGCTCCAGACGCCTTCAGAACACCTCCTTCTTATTTTGGTCTCTGAAGACGGTGTGGCAATACATAACAAGAACGTTTGGCAGGAGAGACAGTGAGGAAGTGAACGTAGTGGAGGTAGAAAGACACCCTCATGATTAAGTTCAAGGACTACACTGTGCTTTGGAAGAATGTGATGTGATGCAATAAACTAATCAGAATTAGACACATATGTAGCCAGAAATCTGAGTTGGAGGTCTTCATTTTGAATGAAACGACTGCATCATTTGTGTTGTCCTTGGGATGTAAAGAACTGATTCTAGATGACGAGATGAGACAACTTTGATTCTCTTCTTTCATTACCTAAATTAGTAAGGCCATGTTTTTTGAGCAGGCGGGACCCTTGTGGAGTTGCGCTTAACGTTTAACAGTCTATTTTTCTTTTCTGGAAAGCCCCTTGCACAGAAGTCAGTTCAGCTTTCCTTGGAAACGCCTTCAGGTTGTCAACAAAACAAGCAGTACACAAGGCTCAAAGCTGGCAGTGCCAGAGATCAGCTTATGCTGCTGACTGTCCCAAAGTGAGCACGGTGAGGAGAGGGATTTTCTATAAATATTCAGAGGTGCAAAATAGACTCTCTAGCCTTCACTTGCACACAATCTGTTTGGAAGGGCTGCAGCACTTCTACGTCTCAACAGGAGATGATAGAGGTACAACATCAAAGTGGAGGAAACAGGGAGATACATACCGGTAACCTGCACACACCTGTTGAGTGTACAGCATCTAATCAATGTGTTAAAATGATCTTTTACTCCTCAGTCACATTTGTTGTCAATACACATGCCAATAGTAGTAGTTCAATGTTTTGATACGGTAAATCTCTCTCAAATCCCTAAATCCCGGAATACTTCCGCTAATTCTTCCAATCTTACGTCATGAATTCTTATTTCATCCAATCCAAGTGAGCAAACAAAACATGATAAGGAGTCAACAATGAAAGCAAGAAGCTAAATTACATGAGCAAAGTCCCTACAGCAGAGGGTAGAGTTAGTGATACTCTGGGTTATGTAAGTCGTCCTACAACTGGATCAATCCTTCCATTCTCGCAGGCCTTACCTTGGCCACAAGGCTGCACATGGTTCACATGGTAACTAGAGATCCATGGGTTTCGAAACATGTTTAGGAAGAAGAACAGAAGGATGCCCCGCTGCTAGGATCTCCTTCGGTCACAGCGGAAGTTGATGGAGGTGAACAGCAGGACTGACAGAGGTGGAGGCGAGGGCAGCAACCGGCAAACAGCAGACAGGCAGGAAAGGATGGAGGTCTCTCTCACACACACACACACACACACACACACACACACACTGACAAGAACACGGCCACAGCAGACTGACCGCCCTTGGCTACACAGCAAAAACTCCAGCCTGCAAACACTGGCTGTCATACAGAATGTGTGTGCATGTGTGTGTGTGTGTGCGCATGTCCGTGTGTGTGTGTGTGTGCACGCAAAGGGAGCTGAGGGAGAGAGACAGCACAGCAGGGTGCTAAAGCAGCTCAGAGCCCTAATCAGATTACAGGCAGAAATTAGCCTTGATGATAAAAACGCTGGGACAGGATTGGAGGAGGGTGCCAGCAGGGCTGCAGGGGGTGGTAAAGGGTCCAGACCAGGGCTGCTGGAAGTCAGATGGTGTACTAAACACACACACACACACACACACATCAGGAGCTCATCAAACTTCCCAAAGCTAAAGCCAAAATTGTGTGATAATCAACCCTGTTACCTAATGCTGTGATATCTTTGTCTAGTCTACTTTTAACAGCTAGAGTCCACAAGATCATGACATTATGAATTCCACGTACGAATGGTTTATTATGGTTGTGAGTTTTCCACTGAAAGCTTTGTCTGAATGACAGTTTAGCTAATTAGGTTGCCAAATGAAATGCAGAAGAACAGTTTTCATAATTTCCTTCTACACTTCTAATCTTTTCTCATTACAACCAGCACCGAGAGCAATTTGTAAAAGAAAATAAAAAATAAATAAAATGACACTCCTGAACGTAATTGATACAGCTTCAGTAGAAAGAGTGGGCGGAGACACAGTGTTATCCAATAGAGGATGACTCCCACTCAGTCATCAAACCAGGTAGTGTGACTATTGGAGTCTGACGAGGAGGTATTGGAGATTAAAGTGTCTGGTCACATAATCGATCATTACATCACGGTCACTTCTGCCCTTGCAGTGAGATAAACAAATACTCACATGCATACTAAAGCGTCTCCTTGATCATTTAAAAAGTTGATGAATTAACTCCTCCTACCCTTATTTCTGTTTCTTATTTGAAAAAGTAAAAGTGTGTCATAGAGACGGTCTGCGCATCGTTTCTTTTGAAAATGTTACAACGTGAAAATTTTACATAGACAAACAAGACAAGGTGCAGAATAAATGTCTCTTTACAATCTGAAAATAGTGCTTTTTAAAGTGAAATTAGGGTCTTCAGTAATCAGTAACTTTAGACAAGAAGTTTTAAATCTAAATGTTTGTAGGAGATTAATAATAACTACTAAATATTTACTTTGCCCTTTTAAAATGTTGCATGCCTTTGTTGTAAACAAATTTAAAAAAAATCTTATTTAATGAAGGTCTGTCATCCTCCTAGTGGGGAGTGGATGGGCAGCACCCTAGCGCCCTCTATTGACCAGCCACCACTGTGCACTACTGTCTACTTCTGTCTTATTTTAATCTTCTGTCTTTTGCGCCAATGAACTTGAAGAACTAAGAAGTAATGCATCGATCAGTCTGCAACTTTCCTTCTAATTATCTTTGCATTAGTGTGGAAAAAAACATGTCGGGAGAAACGAACTACATTTTGAGCTTCTTTCCTTTAAAAATCATCAGTGTGATAAAAATATGATGCGTATTATTAATAAATAATCCAAAGTGTGTCACAACAGCTGGGTGGGAAAACACCATTCTGAAGTCAAAGTGATTTGAACCCCTATAATAGAAATCCAGCTGTTTCACTTGTCATACACTTTTCAACTGTCTTTGTCTTGCTAACTTGCACACTCACTCACCTCGTCCGTCTGACGCTTTTCTCACCCTTTACACACAGACCCCCCCCACCTTTCCTACCCTGCCTCTGCTCCCTGTAGACACCCCTAATAAGGCAACAAGTGTTGTGAGTGGCTGCCGCGGTGGAGAGGTCACCCTGTCAGCCGGCCGGCCGTCTGTTTACCAAGGGACTGACTCCACGCCTGCTCGCTGCTCTGACTTGTTTTTCTTTCTCACTTCTTGTACTTTTGCGTTCTGCAGATTTGTCATCCCTGGTATTTCATCTCTCTGGATCCTCTGACTCTCCTTACTCAGACTTCCTTTCCTTCCTTAACTCCTTCTGTCGCTCCTCTTTCTTGCATGTTTTTTTCCACTTCATACATATTCTTCTTCGCCCTGTCTCTCTCTATGTCACTTTTTTTTTATGTCTCTGTTTACCCCTCTGATCTTTGCTTCCATGCCAGCTTCTGCAGCAACAAACATGATACATCCTGTCATCCCCCTTCTGTCTCACTGGTTGCACACATTTTACACGATCAAAAGAAGGCACAAGCACTCGTGAGTCAAGCCAAAAAGAGTATATTTATAAAGCACATTTCATAAGACCGGCTGACACTCCATAGAGCCTTTCTTAGAAGTAAACCACGCTGGCATAAGACAAAATACTTTTGGTCTTCCGAGCAACCAAACTGCAGTAAACCACAGGTGGGGCTGTAGATTACAACACGAGAACTTGTGTGAGTCACTCATCATGAGCTGTGAACAGGTTACACATCTGGATATCAGACCTCTAAGATTTTACATGTTGACAGTGATTTCAGGACAAATACTGTCTTGTGTTTAAGGGCTGATCCGTCTACAAAAGTCCTTCAAGTCTTATAATTTAATTGCATAATCTGCAGCTTTTTTTCTGCTTTTTCTTGTAGCCATTTGTCACTTTTATGTTTAATAAATAAGCTCCTGAAGCTTTTAATTGTCATGGTAAAAAAATAAATAAACAACATAAAACATAAAGGGTGTTAGAAGAGATTTACCATTTTCTAATTTAAATATATTACTACTTAACACTTTTAGAAGTACTGTCAATTTGAGTATTTTTATCTGCACATAAACGGTAAATCGAAAAGGCCCGCAGTCTGTTAAGCACTGCTTTCTAATAAGCACTCATCACCTCAGCTGTCCGTTCTATTTCTCTCTGTCAATGAGTTTTCTGATCTTCACACGTCACCAGCTACAACAAAAAAAAAAAAAACCTCGCAGCAATGAGACCACTGTGCTCTGACTTTAATCGTCCCTCGGGTCAAAGAACCAATTATAGTTTGAAACTCAGCTCAACGATTTCATCTCGCAACACAGGATGTCTTACACCTATGACATCACGTAAACACCACGAGGCGGGTTCCTCAACAAAATCCCAGAGGGAGCAAAACATCAAAGCATCTCTTTGCTAATCAAACTTGAAGCTGTGAAGCTTAGCATCGTACCGGTCATACAGGGGTTTCAACTGAGGATGAACTTTCCCCCCTGTGGAAAGCAACACCACGTGATGCCTTGTTTCAGTGTGAATATGCAGCCTCAGATTTACTGAGCTTAACGCTCTCTGTGATGTACATTACGACTTACTCCAGTTGAGCACAGACTTCCTTTTAACAGGCCAAACTTTCACTAACTAGAAAGTCTTCTGGGTTGAGATTCCAAAGTAAATGTTACAGCATTTTTCACCCTGAACCCAAACAAACCAGATCACCACAATAATACAGACTCACACTGACACTTCCCAGGACGCTGCAGCTATTTCACACATTATTTTAAAGATATTTGTGCAGATTAAATGGAACATTAACCATAAAGCCATAAAGCACCAACATGACTTTATATGACATAAGAGTTTAAGCATCCCTTTTTACAAGAGCTTCCTGGTCAAGACGAGCAGCAGCAACATTTAACAAGTTACCAACATGCAACACATAAAAAATTACAAAACACAGGTCAACATACTGTATCTATGGTTACAGAGCGGAAAGTCATTAGACCAAGCATCTACAACCTGATGCATTGTCCTCCAACACCTTCCATCTACTTTTAAAAAATGATTTATAGAGACTAGCTCACCCAGACCCCAAATCCACCAGCAGCAGATTCCCAAGCTGCAGGAGCAGCGTACCTGAAACTTGTTTTTCCCATATTTCAAGATGCACTTTGGGAACAGATTACAAAATAAGTTATGTGTATTAAAATATGTTCAGCACTGAACAGCTCATTTGGTTTTCTATACTCAGAGTGAGGAAACTCTTTAGCTACCTGTTGAAGCAGTTTTTAAGATCTTAGTCCGACCCTTGCGTTAGGAAGCTGCATTTTCCACAAACCATCTACTTTAAATTCAACCTAAATCTAATGTGAAACTGGTTATAAGTGCATGAGTCACACAACACACAAACACACACACACATGGCTCAAGTGGGAGCCTGATGTTCCCTCCTTTCTTAAACATTTACTCTGGCTGTTCACTCTTTAGATGCAGCTCTGCATTCCTCTCTGCTGCCTTGCATCAATTCTGCCAGACGCCCGGTGCAGAAATCTGCCTGCTCTGCTCTTATATGGATATCAATGAGCACAGAGCTCAGTGCTTTAAGGAGGAGAGACACTGAAGAAGTCCTGCAACTCAAACATTGCAACAGAGAGCGAGAGAGAGAAAGAGGCACCAGAGAGAGAGCGATGGATAGGGGCAGTATGTTTGAAGATGAGGAGCATGTCAGGCTAGAAATGGTTATTCAGGGAGTTTGGCTATCATCTCTTTAAATTACATCATCCAGGAACATCTTCATGCTCTTCATTTTCTCATTATGTAACATGATGACGTAACTAGAAGTAACACATCACAAGAGCCATACTGATTCATACATTCAGTGCTATATTCAAAATGTAAATTATTTGATATTTGAATCCAAACTCTCCATATGATGCTCAATTTTGAGGCAATCTGAAATGAGTCAGAGTCGATTTATCATAGTTACATGACAATAATGTTCTTTTTGGCTCTCTTATTTATTTGAATAATTGTAAAGATATGCACTAAAGCAATGGTGATAATCGTATAGAAGATTATGCTGCAGAATAGATTTTTAATTGTAGCAAAGCTTCAGAGATGAACTTTCATTAATTTGGGACGTACAACACCAAATGACCTGGTCAGGACTGTAGAAACTACATGAGATAAAATGTACATACAATTGGAATGATTGCATTAATTTCTTTTAATTTTAATGACAGGTTGTAAGAAAATATAAATACACTTGTTTACTGCCATATATCTGTTCTGTGATATCAGTTATCAAATACACTCTTGTTGGTTTTTTTTTATAAACATGAAAATATTTCTTTTACTGGTTCTTTTAGATGATTCCTTTTTTAGCCGCACAAAAAGTAGTGTTGTTATGTCAGATGTTACAGTAACTATTATAAATACAAATGCAGATCACACTGTTAAGATCACATATATCATTTGTGTTAAGAATTTTATATAACTTCATATTAAGATCGAACATCAATAACATTTACATAATCATGATAGAGCCCCTTGCTCACATTATGCTCATATTACATTGTGGAGGTATACTGAATTATTATTATTCCTCTTTTTATGTAAATATTCATATTGGCAGATTCTTTCCAATACACAGCGGCAATAAATTCCATTTGTGTCTGCCACATCTTAAAACAATCTGAAACTATACCTGCATCTTTATCATAGTAACAACAAATAATTTCATGTCATATTTCCTTCCAATAATGTCTTCTAATTAAAATTATCAAATCATGTGATTAATAGTAAGCAACAATATTAGTGATACCATCTGTCAGTAAACATTTTGATTAAATACTTTATGTAAAATTATTCCTGTCGTTATTTCCCTACTTGCTTTTTTGTTTATGATATTTCCTGTTTTATTTTGATACTCATCCTGTCATCTATACCTTCTGAAGCCTTACTTCCTGCCTGTGTGTTTGCATGCCCCGCCCTGATTGTTCACACCTTCACCTTCATCATCCCTGTGTTTATTTAGTCTCCCTCTATCTTAATACCAGTTCATCTTTGAGCAAAATGCAGAGCAGTCAGCATTTTTCAGTCAGTCATGTACCTTTGTTCTCTCTGACCTTCACTGGTGATGGAGTTTTTATTTCCCCCCCTGATTTGTCTGTCTGCATTGAACAGATTTTCTCCCTTCCCTTTGTTTAATATTAACAATGGCTACAATACATCAATCATCAGTACATACAATACGTCATTGCTTGTCCATTACTAAGTTAAAAATAGTACATATCATGCAAAGACATTAAAATCATTAGCATTACTGTGCAATAAGTATCCAAATCCCAATTAAAAGTGAGCATGTAATCATCACTGATTCATCTCACGTGTTACCCAAACAGGAGTAACACGTTCTGAAAGAGGTCAGCATATTAGCAGGCCAGCAGGAGCCTGCAGACAGCTCTCTGCGTTCTGACATACTAAGTGCTGACAGTGACAGCAGACAGCAGGGACGATCAGAGATGGTGCCGAGTACAAGCAACAAGCTAACCGGTGCATGAGGCCATATGCAACAGGTCACACACACCTGTTGAATACAAATATGACAGGAGATATTTTTGTTGGGGTCAGTTTGATTGTACCTCCAATAAGGAGGGGAGATCAAATATGAGCAGGAGGATTAAAAAAAAAAATGTTGATTGCTCCAAAGATGGGAGTTTGGGCACAAGAACAAGAAACATTTTCTACAACTGGAAACCAGCAGCTTCTGCCAATATCGTTTGTGAAAACTAACAGCATACAATTGGAGCTATATTTTATCATTTTGCTACATTAAAAAAAAACGATCTACAATGTTTTTCACAACTAAAACATACCTGAAATACAATTTTAAAAACATTTTCAATTTTACACAAGTGTTTTCGTATTTGGAAGACTTATTTGATTAACAAATAAGCTTTGAAGTGCTTCAAGTAAGACAGAAAAGTGCATTCAATTTAACTTTTTTTCAATGCATTTAAAGTAAAGTAGGCCTTTATGAAATAAAATGCATGTGTCGCAGTTAGTTGGTAATACAGAACAATTCAAACTCTCTATTCCAGTACTTAGAAGAACAGAATCCAGTTGCAGAAGGTCAAGCATGGGGCTGGCCAGTAAACCTGTCTATTCATTTTGAAGCCTGCAGCAGGTGCAAAGCACCAAGCAACTGCTGCACAAGTCACACACACTCACACACACACACACACACACACACACACGGTATAAAAACAAAAACTGTGGAGAAGTGACGCCTGGCCCGGAGTTGGAACAACACACTCCCCCAACAACCAGCTGATAGATCAGCTGCACACACATACCACCATACATACATACAGCCACAATCTGGAGCCTGGAATGCTAATACCCAAGAGGTTACTTGAGACGGCACAGAGCAACAACAGGGGGGCTTAAGTTGGGACACCACGTCGAGTCCTCCGGGGTTGGGGACGTAAACCAGAAGCTTCTCCTGCAGAGTTTTGCCACCAACGTTTGTCTTCACTAATATAAACTTTTCATATAAACTAATAAGATGCAATGAAATACATAAGAAGATACAATTCATAAACTGACTATTAAAAACTGAACTCCCCAGAGAACTTTGCCTGACATTATGAAAAAGTGCTAATGCCCTGTAACTTTGCACTGGCAAGATTCTGAACCAGTCTGATTTCATTGGGCACCACAGACTCTGCAAATGAAGTGATCAATATTAATATAATTTGGTTTGAACTATGACTGATGGTAACAAAATTGCCCTGTTGACACAATAAACATACCGTATATTAACTGGTATAAACATATCTATATTTACTGCCAAAGATAATGTATTAGATCAGGTGCCGTCATTCAGTAAAGAAAGGTTTCATAGAGACATATCAAAAGTTATTATAAAGATTTCTTTATGATAAGTAAAATAATAGTCAGTCATCTTTTTTATCTACATGTCATGTCCCCAAGAATCCTAATTTGTCTACTCAACAAAGAGCTGAATTATAAACAGTTGTTGGATTCATTATGTAATAACTTTGTGTATCTTACTCATCAAATCAGCATGCATACAATCAAAATAGGAAAGAGAGAACAATACTTACAATGATCTCGGTTCTCACAGGTGAAGTCCATTTATCCTGACAGTAGAAAAATGATACTACAAGAGGGTTTCACTAGTCCCTCATTCAGAACAAAGCAGATGCTGAGGAGGCAGGCGGCGCAGGTGTGAGCAGGTAAACCCAAAGAGAGAATCCAGAGTCGTCACCGTGAAGCAGGTCCAACCCTCAGCAGCCGACAATTATAGCCCGGTGCTTTCCCACCAGCTCTGCTGCACGGGGTCTAATAAATCAGTCCAGGAACAGCAGTGCAAAGAAGAAAAGGACGAAGGGAGAGGGGGAGAGAGAACGAGAGAGAGAGAGAGAGAGAGAGAGAGGGGTATGCAGGAAAGAAGTGAGGGACTCAAAGATGTGATGAAGCTGAGAAAAATGCCCTAAAAACGGTTAGGGTTAAAACTGACTAATACTCCTACAATAAGTGGTTCTTCAAACTTTTCTAAAAGTTAGAAAATGTGGCTCTTTAAATGACCATTCTTGTAAGCCACATTCGGGGGCCCGGGTCTGATAGTTTAGACTGACGGTGAAAGTCAACACAACACTCTTTCGAAGGCGTTTGGGGAGTGCGGGCCAAAATCGGCTTGGTAACCTCATCCCACAGCAGCCATGTATGGACTGAAGAGAGTGGCCTCGTTGTAGGGGCGTCTGCCATAAATAGCCAGGATGCGTCTTGCTAACAGCACAGTGGATCGAATCAGCTGTTAAACTACAATCCAGCAGCACAGTGTCATCTAGACTTTGCAGAGTCTCCTGCACTACAGCACCGGGGACTCTAAAAAAGCTTAATTAAATGTAATTTTGCTTTGAGCAATGCATGCTGTGTCTACATAAAACAATGCATCCAACTGTAGGATGCAATTAAATGAGTAATTCCTCAGTTTTACAAATACTGCATGGTTTTAAAGCCACTGACTGACAGATGTTTCACTTTATTTCCAATGCAAAAGAGCTCTATTCTAAATGTGCAATCTGCAGTGTCAGGGCTTATTGTTTATTGTATTGATCATTGTACTCACCAGTGTAATCAGTACAGGACAGCTATGAAGTGCAAAAAACAGTACCACTTCCAGGCTGTTAAGGTTGTTTTGCTCAGGTAGAAAAACCCAAATTGGCATTATAAATATAAATATAAGTGCAAAGTTATGCACTTTTGGCAAGCTTACACGACACAATAAAAAGTATTAAAAATAATTGGAGACGATCATTTTATTAAAAAAGGTCTAAATTGACATGGGGGATGTTCAGGTAGGTTGTTTTTGGTATCGTATAATTATAATATGGCTCCATCTTGTGGAGATAAGAGGTGCATGACAGTCAAAGCAGACTTTATGTCTTTGTTATCACCTCAGGTTTTAAAAGTTAACACGATATGTGAGAAGGTAACTCTTGATATCCTCTTTATCAGTATTTTGGTTTGTTATGTGCAAGTAGTGGATGAAGACAGTTGTGGCCTCGTGATTTCTCAAGGTACAAAAGGCCAGCATGTTTAACAGGTGTACAGTATATGTGACAAATATGTAGTTTACTTACCCTGGTCTGGCTCTGGGATTTAGGCAACGATAATGCAGGGACACCTGGAGCTTTGTGGCAAAACAGTGACAGAGGGACTGTTTAATTTTGAGGACACCAATGCACTATGGAATAAAGATTAGATGACAAGATATTTACATAACATTATCTCTTGTGTGATAGAGCAGAATTGTCACTAATTTAATTTATAATTTACATTAACTGTCAACATTAAATCGTAAAATTGCAATTAGTAGAAGTTGTTCTTCAGTTCTATGAATGAGGTGAGGCTAGGTCAAACTAACTTTAGCATTAGCAGAACAGCAGCTGAGCTAGGAGTAGAGGAGCTGTAACCACAGTAGCAGTGTCTATAGCAACAACTGTATAGATAACAACCAGGAATTACACAGCAAAAGTAAAACAGAAGTTGCCAAAATAGCTACTGGGAATTAAGTAATACTATTTACCTTTTTGTAGTTCTAAAAATCTGTAACTTAGCTGAAAGTTTCTGAACTATTGGAAGTTTTTATCTCTCAAGCCAAGTTGGTATATAGACCACAGACTGTATTAAAGTAGCCTGTAGACTGGCAGTCAGTAATCATAAGTAGCTGACACCTGAGGCTGATAAG
Source organism: Labrus bergylta (assembly GCF_963930695.1). NCBI lineage: Eukaryota > Metazoa > Chordata > Actinopteri > Labriformes > Labridae > Labrus > Labrus bergylta. Next base: position 9,991,998 of record NC_089198.1, read on the forward strand.
GTTAACTCGCTAGTTGTTTTGGCTATTAAATGTTGCTAATGAAAACGTCCTGATTTCAAGAGATACGAATGTTGTTTTCATAAAATTTATATTACTCTGGTGAAAACTACAACCTAATAGGGTTTTAAAATGACTCTTTTAAGCAACATACTTCAGTTTATCAGACGTAGAATCAGTTACAGGAGCCAATCATATTCAAGCAATATTAAATCAGCTTTACTATGACCCAGGTGTGTGTAGTAGTAATATTTACAGTAGGCCTATATAGTGTCCTATACAACTAAAAGTTCATATTTGTGGTCACAACTGTTATGTTATAGTATAAAATAGAGTCCTATTTAACGGTCAACATTCATGCAGTTGCAGCAGTTGTGTTTTTAAAGCAAGTTAACATTTAACTTAAGGTAGTCATTGAGTATGTTTTTCCAATTAAGTAGTTAATATTCTTATGTTTTCTGTCTGTTGAGTCTCCATTTGAAGTGGGCTGGCTTATTTATTATATTCAAGATAAACTATGGAAGGCCTATTTGTAAGGCTTTTCGTGTAGGTGATTTTAGTGATTGTATTTAGAGAACATCAATGAACAACTACCTTTTCTTTTTTATTTTGAGAATGTTTTTGTCTACTAAATATATCTCTTGGTATGACAGGTTGTGACAACCTATAATGTTTTACCTCTATACAGCCCCTCTCTTAACTCGGCCCCCTGCTGTCTCAAGCAGCTGCCAACTCTCCTTACAGCAGAGTACCAGGATGTCAGGGGAAAGAAAGCTTATAGGGATCAATAATGTATCACATCAGAGGATGTGCTAATCTTACTTCTCACTCCTCTTTTTTAGAAAAAAAAACCGATAGCACAAAGATGTATTTGAACAGCGTCTGAGGATGGATGACATCCAAGCGTCAGAGAGCATGCTGGGAGGTTTTTTACAAGGTTCGGCTCAAGTATTGTCTTTGCCAACACTTATGATCGCACAAGTGGAGCTCAGTGTGACAGTCTGTCAGGGTAATTGGGCTGAAATGGCCTTAACATCTAGTATGAGTTTTATTTTTTTGAAAACATACATAAATGCGGACATACATTATTATCCTTTATAATAACTCAAGAATCAAAGTCTAATGGGAGATTTAAATATGAACAATAAAATATCTATGCTTTGAAAAATTTGACACCAATTGACAAAAAGAAAGTTGCATATTTAAATATGTATCTAAAGCCATCAAAAGTATTATTTACCGGATTAGATCATACATTATATGAAACAATAATACATTACGCCTTGGCAATTGATCACAAACACAGCTTTCATGCAAAGAGTTTATTTATGAATCAGACTGCAGTATCATACAACAGTAGCACAATCATGACTATGGATTATGCTCATATTTATAGATACAAAGATAAAGGCATGTTTTAAAGAAAGAAAATGAATGAGTTCTCTTTTGATTTACTCTAAAAATAGCATTTAAATACTTGGCATAGTCTTGTAAATTAAATTATGAAACATAATGTTTTGCCCACCGGTTTTTACTATTGGAGTACCAAATGCAAATATACTTTATGAAAAACATTTTTTTTCCTCCTTTCTCTCGCATTTCATGCAAGGAAGAAAAAAAGATGTCAGTGAGTACAAAAAGCACTGAAATCTCATATGAAAATAGAAAATATTACAAGTGTGCATAATTACTTCATGTTGCACGTAACCTGCAGTACAAAAAGTCAAATGACACAATGTTCAAGTGTACCTGACATGCCAATTATTTGGGGGGCATATGTACTGAAATAGGTAATTAAATGTTGTCAGGGGCAGTTTACACACAAGACCAAGGCGAGGCCTTTCGGTCTTTATAATGAATTGAAAATGAGATGTGTTAGTAATTATGGGCGTGCCAGCTTGTCCTCCCTGTGATGCTGACAATGGGTTCGTCTTTAAACATTGAATCTCGCTGTACTTTTAAGAGTAAGCTTTTAGTTTATCTGAAGTTCACAGTTTTGATTCAATATTTCTACAGAAAACCAGCATGAAGAGCGGAAACTATCCACAATGCTACTGTACCTCTCCAGCCAGAGACATGGCAGAAACAGTAAGTTGTTTGTAAAAACCTAAGGTATGAAACAGTGCTTAGTATCTTAGTATTTGGCATTGCCTGGAGTGTAATGTAATGCACACAGAATAAGGCGACATGATTTTTTCAAAATTTACAAGAAATGTTTGAAATGCTAAGACAGAGTTCTGAGTTGATCAAATGCTACAACTGTAAAATGCTACATAACAGTAAGTGATACTTGATGAGTGAAAGATTCCTACAAATCTTTTGTATATACTTTTCATCAATGCAGTGCTGCTCTTGTGGGGAAAAAACACATAACTGCAAACTTGTTTTATCCAAAAGAACTTTTTTTTATATCACGTTTTATGTTTTGATTTAAGATTTATTAAAAAACCCTGTATTTGAAAGAAAAACTTTTTTTTCATACATTTGCACATACATGTTTTTTTAGCCAACAACAAGCATACTGCATTGTATCCTTTAGTGCAATAAGTGTTAGGGACAGCAGAACACTTTTTTTTTTTCCAAAACATTGACGCACTGTTAAATGAAAGGCAGAAGAAAAGAGGAAGCAGGAAAAGATAGATAGAAGAAAAGAAGGGTGGAAGCGAAAGAAAAAAAATCCCAATTTTATTCCTAATCATGTTTCAAGGAACCAACAACAGAACAACGCATGATTTGAATTGGAAGACATACAAAGACATAAATAGGACACAGGTCACACTTGACCACCAACATAGGAAATACAGCTGGAATGAATTGATGTATTGAGTACAACATGGAGAGCAAACATTGACTCTGTTAGCATATGAAAAAAAGCACTATCAATTGGAAATCATGGCACAATCAAAAAGTTCCCATCACGTCTACCCAGGCTACGATGAACCCTATCTCTTACTGAAACCGAATTGTGTGATCAAGGCACACCACAGGGCCATCCCTTCTTGAATCACTCTGCAAGATTTTAAAGCACTAGAAAAGTATGCGTACTCTCAACATGATACTTTACAGACGTATGATACTTTAAGTGTGGAGAAATAAAATTTCATGGTTAAATACAAAATATCTCTTAAAATATTTAAAATATACTTTATTTTGTACAGTATGCAAACTGATTAACAATTCGATGATAACAAAAATAAATATTCAGTGAAATGTCTCTTTGCGATACAGATGTATGAACATAGATATACAGTATATCATGAAGAAAAGCACCCACCCCTGTTAAGCGCCCATATACCCTGACACGATTCCATATCCCTGTAATATGATTTGAATGACACGTCACATTAAAACTCCTGAAAATGGTTCCTACAGGTAGCTCCACTACACCACTTAGCTGTTTGTACAACAATATTGCTCTACATATCTTTTTTTGTTCTATATCTCAATGTTTATCTTTTAATTTTTAATCAAAGTTGCCGACCGCCTCTTCAACTCAATCTGCGCCTTTATTGCTTCCTGAAATTACCTGGAAATGGGAGCTATACATCGCATTGATCTGGGGACTAACGTACTTTAAGAAGGCGACTCTCCCTCTCCAGCGTAGAACCAATGTATCGTACAGTAGGTTACTGATCTATCATGTTCGAGTGGTGCAGACTTGCTCTTCATTGAAGAGCTATATGGGTTATGGTTGCAGAGTGTACAAAAGCAATGAGTCAGGGCACAATGTCATTTAATCTTAAAAAAGAAAGGCTGATTAATCTCATCTGAAAATCAAAACAGTTCTTAAGCCAGTGACAGTGATGTCCAGTTCTAAAACAGCTGTCGCCTCACTACGACAATCAGATACAAAGTTTATTTTGGTGTAGTTTAAATGCAACAGAACAGGTTTGTGACAATAACCTTTCTATGTCTACATTAGGTTAAACATAAATGCTTACATTCATATCCTTTACAGCTTGCCCATAAACAAACGGATTTGTTCATTTTGCAAAGAAAAACTCCCTCGACTGTATTCACTATGGACTTCTTCAAAGTTTAGTATGCACGACAGAATTGCATAATGTCTGCTAATGAGAAAAGCATAGGGAGGATAGAATAGAAAGGACAAGCCGCTACAAGAAGACTAATAGTAGAAACCCTTAAAGAGGATGGGCTTGGGGATGGAGGATAGATGGGGTAGTGGGGAGTCAGTTTGGGTAGGCTGGGGACGGACTTGGGGTGGAAGTTGCCCCCACAAGTTAAAAGGGCACCTCCCTTTGGCAGTGGAACAGCACTCTTAGAAGTCAACGCAGCGCCAAGGGTGAGGGTGTACACAATGCTCTTGTCGGACAAGAAGGCCATTTCAGTGTCAAGATGAGATGAAGGCATTCTAGTAGGCAGCCAGGTCACAGTGTTGGAGCTAAAAACCTCTGATGGAGATGATTGACGCAGTCTTTCTACTCTATCTCCACTTGGCTGGGATCATGGTGTTCTGGGACATAAAGAAGAAGGGTATTCATTAAAAAAAACAAAAAACATTATATCATCTAGTATTGTAATAAATGATTTCTTCACAAGATTTGAATTCTCTAAGGAGGACTTGCACAATCTCGAGGCAGTGACACCGTTTCCTGGAGATGTTTAACAGCAAGGCCAAATCACGGTCAGTGAATCGATTGATTCACTTAGGGCCTGATCACACAGAGACGCGTCGCCCTAAGTGCGGCCGCTCCGAAAAACGCCTGAGCACATCTGGGGGGGTAAAACAGCCAGGAGCGCCTGTGGAGCGGGGCTTTGTGCGAATACGGGAAACCAAATAAAATAAGATGGGAAAAATTGATTCGAGCAAATGCAGAGCTCCCATCATTGTTTTGCTCCTAGACTCCCTCCTAGAAAAGCAGAGGTAAGCCTCCTACTTGATTTGATTTGCTGCCTTGGCCAAAAGGGACATTGACAAGTGCTGCGACTCTGCGTCTTGAGCTGAAAAGTTAACATTTTTGTAACTTTAAGCCCAGGCACGCCGCACCATAGGAAAACAATGGTTTTGCTGGCAGCACTTTTCTAGCCCTGTGTGATCGGGCCCTTAAGAGTTACACATATATTAGTAATGAAGTAGTTGCAGATTGCAGACAGAGACCACAGTATATAGCAAGATCATAACAGAGTTTCTAAGCTTAGAACAAATCAGTGAGTCATGATTCATAACTTGTGTATTCCAGCATATAGCCAGACCCAACAGAGGGACGCAGACAGCTTTCCTTTGCACACATTTGATTTAAACTTTTCTTCTAGATGTGTGTTTTAAAAACTGGTTATAAAAAACTGACAGTATGCAAAGAAATTTCTCGCAAAACATTTTTTTGATAGTCTGATTAACAGAATTAAATCTGATGCACAAGTTATGTTAAGATAGTACAATGCCTGTTTCCAAGTAAAAGCCATATTATAATTTCTCAACTACAAATGTCTATAATAATAACTTTATTGTTAATTTCCTCTTTCTTGGCGATTTTGTAGTCTGCAGATTCTGCGTAGATCAAAAACCAGAGGAAATAAATGTTTTGTTTGTCATTTTACCTCAGTGATTTCAAATGGGGGTAGAAATTACAAAGCTGTAAAGAAGTTCTTCAAGCTTAATTAAAATGTTGTTGTCAAGGACTTTGAATCTTAATTGATTTTACTTCTTACCTGAGAGAGATGGCTCCGCCTCATCTTGCAATTTTTTCTCCTCAGAGACCTGCTGTGATTGGGTGACCTCTTGAATGTTATCCTTGTCTCTTTGAGGAGCAGGATGGAGCTCCTCTGTTTGTTCGTCCTTGCCCTCCCCCTCTGCCTCTGCACCGCCCTCCCCCTCCCCATCCCCAGAGTCATTGCTCCTGATGCTAAGGCGCCTCATACGATACATGACGTCCACCTCCCTCATCCGAGCCAGACGTTCGACTGCCACTCGACCTGGAGAAATGGCAAGCTTATTCTGCAATGCTTCAATCCGGTGGGAGGGGCCCTTGCTCCTTTTCTCCCCTTCCAAACTTAAAGACAGCCTGCGGTCTAGGTTTGGCGGAACAGAGAGTGGCAGTCTATCTGGTGGAAACTCTGGTAACCCTGGGTGGTCTCGCCCCAGATGAGTCCGTAGACCGAGTCTATGCTCTGGGACAGCAAATGGCTTCTTCTCTTGCTCCTGTTTATAATTAGAAGCATCTTGTCCCTCACCCTCACTTTTCATTTCAGCTGTCTGTTTGTCTGCACTGCCTTCTGCTGTTTCACCTGTAATGACGTCTTTCTGTACTAATTCTACTTCCATAGTGAGTGCTTCACCTGCACTCTGTTTTTCTGTGACTTTGGGGTCTGCAGGCACATCAGTTGCTAACATTTTCGATGCAATCTGCTCTGTAGCTCCAACGGCTAGTGTGCTCTCAGCGGGATTAATTGAGCACAAATTATTCAAGTTTTCTGCCACAGCATTGTCTGTTTTTTCTTCTCCTTCCTCATTGTCCTGTCTCAATGAAGGCTGTTCTCTTGTTACATCAGACCCCACCTGATCCGAGCTTGAGTCGTTCGGGTCCTCTGATTTTGTATCCTCTGCCGGACTTTCTAACGCAGCACGTTGCGGTGGACTGGCATTTTGATTGGCCGAACTGTCCGAGCTGTTCTCCTCGTGAAGTGGAGGCAGTGGGCCCTGTCTCATCTGATTCTCAAGCTCTCTTTTACATATAGGACAATCCTCATCCGATTCCACACTAAGATCTTGAAGAGACTCTGCGTCATTAGGTTTCAGATTGCCTGTGGACACTTTGTTGGCATCTGCAGGGTCTCTGGTCTGGCGCAAAGTCTGGCATATGTCCTCGTAATCGGGAGGACTAGTGAGTGTGGAGGCATCCTGCATGGGCTGCCTATCCGCCCATGGCACTTCAGCTGCTGCGGTGTGCGTCGTTGGACTGAAGTCACTGAGTGGTGTCTCAATAGGCTCGTCTGGCAGGTCTAGTTTTACTGTCCTGCCGTCATTGCTGCGTCTGCGCGAAAGATGCGAGATTACCCTGTATTCTCTGAAGCCTGTCTCCCGAGGTGGGACAGGGAGCTCCTCCCTAAGCTGCTTGCTGAAGGTTACCGACTTTGTTGCAGGCCTGGAGAAGGCGCTCTTGACTTCCCTGTATTCTGGGTCGACTGACCAACTAACTGCACTGCGCCTCAGGCTGCTGGGCTTATTAAGAGGTTCAGATGTCAATCGGATCTTTATACGCTCGGGGATTTGAACAGAACCATCTGGGACTTTATTGCTGGCAGTGCCTAGCTCCAAGATGTCTTTGTAGGCCTCGTTTAGGTCCTCTATGCACTTATCTACGCTGGGCTGTTTGCTGCTCTGCTGCTGTTGATCCTGAACTTCTTTTTGGATGGTCTCCAGCTCTTTAACGGCATCCCAAGGTCGCTGGCTGGCTGGTCTCAGCAAGAACTGTTCAAAGCCGTCCTGCCCACCGTTTGCTGCTGGTTTGCTCTCCTCCGAATTTCCTGAGGGTGGGACTGCTGGCTGCGGAGCTGTGCTCTTGTTCAGCTGGTTGGAAAAGGTTGATGTAAGGGAGAAGGCGCTGTTGCTCGAGAGTTTCAGGCTCTTCACTCCCTTTATCGGAAAACTGAAGGCAGTGCCCACTGCACCACTGCTATCAGGAGGAACTTCAGTGCCGGGGGGGACAGGATCTTGTTGTGCTTCCTTGTTTTCAGGGCCAGTTTTTTGGGCCTCTGGGCTAGTTTGTGTCTCCTGGTCTCGATACTGGTTTGCAGGCCATGTTCCTGACAGTTTCATCTCCTTGTAATGGTTAATCTTAGGGGGTCTACAGGGGACTCTTTTAAACATTTTGCTGCTCGCTCGACTGCTCGTTTTGCTGCTCGCTATGCTACCAGTTAGTGCTTGCAGCTCAGCCTCAGCTGAAGATGTGCTTTGGAGACTTTGGTTTGTTAAATGGCCAGTTTTGTTATCACTGGGACTGTCGGCAGGGTCCGGTGACTTCTCATTGTTGTTATTCTGATCACGGATTGTTCCAGTAAGCTGCGGAGTAACAGGCACGGACACCAAACAAAAAATTGTCTCACTAAGTCTTTTTTTCAGGTTCTTGGTTTTGTCCTTCTCTGGTGGTTCAGGTTGCTCGACCTTTTTCACTTCTGTCACAGTTTCAGAGACACCCTGGTCGGCCGGCTTGCACGGGGGAGGTGGCGGTTTACCCAGAATCGATGAAGGGAAAAACTGGCTTCGTTGTTGGCTTTGTTCAGGAGCTACACTGTCACTTTTTTTGTTTAGTCCCCTGGTGCACCATCGATTACTGCTGTCATTGTCATTGAGCGCTGTTTTGCGTGTTTCAGTATTGAGAGCTGGCCCCTGCTGGGGAGGAAAGGCACTATCATGTGTAGATTGTCCTAAAATCTTTGCGGCTGGGATCTCTTTGTTGATGTTTCGTATCTTGTCTGAGTCGGTGAGAGAAGTTCCGCTAGGCCCTCCTGAGATTTGCTTCACTCTTGGTTCTTCAGCGGGTAATTGACGGGCTTGAATTGGTTGTTCTTCATGTCCGGAGTGTACCTGTTTTCGATAGGATGCAACACGTTCCCCATAATGTTCCAACCATGAGCTACTTGACTGTCTGGATAACCACCTACCAGGATCTGACATTGGCATATGCAGAGCTTCTGCCCTCCATCTTAAGTTTGCCATTTCGTTGCGATTGAAGGAAACTGATCTTGGGGGTGGAGCTCTTCTATAAGAAGGGGGTGGGATGTATCCAGGGGGCTCCATTCCAGTGATGGCAGAGTGTTGTGCGAAATAGTCATGTCTCAGCTCCCCTCCCCTTGGAAAATAGATAGACCTGTCCTTTTGTTTGGCACCCTGCTCTATAGCAAGCATTTCTGCGCTACCCCTATTCTGCTGGTGAGTCTCATATGATGGCGGCTTTAAAGGCCTGCTGAACCTGGGCTTTGTTAAAAGTGCAACATGGCTGCTTGGCCCAGAATTCCTACCCCATCGGTCCCGTACAACAGCACCACTATAGATATACCTACTATAGGGCCCAGAGAAGACAGTGCTGTTTAGTCTCTGTTGTCTATCAGGAAGGCTTGGCCTTGATGGAATGAGATCTCTGCAGCTAGAACGGTCAGGTGACAAAACTCTGGGGAGAGACTGCGACTTTGCTTTAGTTCTTGGGTGAAAAAAACCCTCTGGTGTCCTCAGGCGGTAATGGTCCTGAGCCCACCGCTCCCCGTCCCCATCAGACAACTGCCTTCCCAGGCCCACAGCAGGCCTCCACTCCTCTGTACCAAGGCTCTGGCACTTCCTCTCCCCTGTCACCCTCAGCTGACCAGGGGCAGCGTCCAGGTCCCTGAGCCAGGAAATTTCCTCCCATAGCTGCTGTGCTTGCCTCTCTGCTCTGTGTTCCTCTGCTGCAATCAGGGCCTGTGGCCTCCATGCACCAGCAGAGGCCCTCAGCTCCCTGCCATCAGCATAGTCCAGGAGGATGCTGAAGTCCTGGCCTCGCCTCCGCCAGTAGGAAACATCCCTCTCGTCATAGCTTAGTGGCTCAGAATAAGTCAAACTGGGAACATCGTAGAACCTGCAAAGAAGGACAAGTTAAGTGTTAGAAGGCCATTCAAAGTGTAACTGAAGGAAAGTTAGGTGGACTCTGAAACTAGGAAGGTCGTCATTTTAACTGTTGTGCAGTTAAAGACGTGGCTCTACTCACAGTCGTTAGGTATATGGACACAGAAACACAAAATGGTATCTTAAAGGAAATATATAATGAACAATCCCAAAACAAATTTACCGTAATCAAAATAAGTATTATTTCTGTTTCCATTTCAACTATCAAACATTAGAAGAACCATGCCCAAGACACTCGGTTTGGCATTGGCGGTACATCCTTTCTGATGCAACTTAATCAGGGAGAGCCAGCACATAGGAGAGAGAAGTGCTTAAGTCAGCGGCTCCCAAGTCCCTTGAAGAAACCATGAAATTGTGATGCTACTGCAAAAATGATCTGCATTTTAAATTGTGCTGACCTTATCTTGGAAGCTGGTCATCTGGATAGCCAGACTATAGCTCCCAGGGAGTGTCTAATGTCCTACAGTCAAATCTGACTTGAGAGTTAAAGCACCTCTTTACATCTATTTGAATGATCAAATAACTAAATTAGCAAGATTAAACCGTACTCTTAAAAGAAATACCATTTGACCTACCTATAAACATTTAACTTTTAAACCAGCCTTCTCCAGTTTCATATAAGAAACATTGTTCATTGGAAAGTCAGAATAAGCAGGGCACTTGATTGTTGCTAGGGAGAATCCATAACATCACAAGTTATGTATATTTTAAAATGCTGGCTGAATTTAGCATAAAATGGCGAGTGTAGGACGAATCTCTGTTGGCACGTTCAAAACAGTGGTTCCACTGTCGGGTGATAAAGCAGAGCTGCCTGGAGATGATTTTATTTATGGTTCCATATTTATGTCTCATGTGCCATTTATGGGAAAAATGTACCTTGCAGTGCCAAAACAATTAGCATAGCATACTTAAGCAAGGCAGATTATGTTTTTTTTATTTTTTAAAAGGAGTTCACTTTGTCTTCAGGAAGGTTTTTTAGTGAAATGATCCTGTAATTTTGTTTTCTGAATTTCTAATGCCATGGTGTTTATTTATTTGGCACTGCTGAATGAAACAGGAGAAGTACATGATATGCATGAATATCCACAGGTCATTAGTCATATAAAGGCATTTTTTAAGCCTCTCTGATGACAGTCAGAAAAAATGGAAAGCATAAGTTTTATGCTGATGATAAAATATGACCATCAGATCTTTTAAATCAAATCAATCGGAAATTGCAGTTGGATTATGCTAATGATGCATTCAGGAAATATGGTTTGCAGTTAGCAGCTATTTAAAACAAAATACGAGGTACATGAAAATATACATCTCAGATAAAAATATCCTAAAAATGTAATTAAATGTTAAGTTTGTAAAACATCCAGTCTCATAAATAAAAATGGATTTATAAAAAGAATGAATTGCAATTATGCTTTCCAAGAGCTTCACATCGTATCTGCACTGCACTGAATCACTGCGTTAGTCACTGTACTCATTCATTTAAGCAGCAAAGTCAATGGATCATACTCAGCAGCATATGCTACTGTATAGCTGAGGGGAGCCGCGCTGTGCACACTTGCCCAGCAACATGCTTACATCACAGAGCACGTGCTGGGCGTGATTCAGTGTGCCAGTGTTTACAGTGGAGTGATTACGCGCCTGTCTTGAGGCATGTTCAGTCCTCAGTTTGCTCACTGTCTAGTGCTGCTGTTTACATCTGCCTGCCTGGTGGAAGCTGTGGAGACGAAACCAGCGCACGGGTGGGCTCCACAGAGACTCTCCGTGCATGCATATTGTAAACAGCTCATAAGATTGCAAAGGCACCTTTCATATTTCCTCATAACCCAGCATAGGATATGTCAGTGGTGCTGCTGCAGCCAAAGTGTTCTGCAGCTCTTGAAGGGAAGAAAAAAAAAAACCCCTGCGCAGTGCAGACTGAGTTTTGCATGCAATACCGAAGGGCCCCAGTGAGAAGGGAGGGAGAGAAAAAGAAGGGAAGGTAAAGGGTGTGGGGGATCGCAAAAGAGAGGGAAAAAAAATCACTCACCCACTATCTGTGGCAAGAGAATCACCCAAGGGCTGAGCGTCACCTAGGATACCGATGCCGAGTTCTTTTCTCCTTAGGATCCTTTCCCCACTCTCGTTGTCAGTGGCAGGGTAACCCTTCACCAGTGCCTGCCTGCTGCCATAGATTCCTGTGATTGATGTCCCCCGGTCGGCCTCATACCCGTTCAGTGTCCCCCGGCCAGCCCTGTTGTCCACAAGTTCCCGCTGGCAATCAGCAGGGCGCTTGTCATAAGGCGTGGCAGACGGAGGGTCGCTTTTAGGCAATTTATATCCATGCGAAATGAGTAGGTCCTCCACACTGTACATGGTGGTGTCTCTCTCACTTCTGGGCAGGAGGGCAAAGGTGGGTGTGTTAGCCTTATGCGCAGTGCTGCTGGTGGAAGCTGGAGCACGGTTGCTCGGCAGAGGCCATCACTGAGGGGAGGACAAGGGAGGGAAGAGACAATATGTGAACAGAGCTTTTTCTGCATGCACCCAAATGCTTTTTTCGACACACCGACTGATGTCAGAGTTGCACTGATGTCTCTGTTACCTTTTAAGATGTGCTAATGCAGTACCCTTTTTGCACACGCAATGCCTGAAAGCTCAGCGACTGTTCTATATTAAACACAAACATTTGCTAAACTTATCACTGTCTTTTGTGCAGCCATTATCATCTTCAAGGGGCAACTTTGGAGTACACAATTTCAGTTTTACAGCACGAAATGCAGACACCACACCTTTTAACTTTTACTCTGCAATCCGGTAGATCAGCCTAAACAGCAAGTACCCCTTAAGAATCTGTATTGTAAGACATATTCTTCATCCCAAAGACATTTCACAATCTCTCAAAATTGTCTTAAACAATTCTTGACTGTAAGAGTTGTTAAATTGAGATGTGTTCCCATCCCTTAAATCACTGCCGACAAAATGATTTCTCCACCCTTTGTCTGCGATAAAAACGCTGGAAAATGTGATTTAACCTAAACACAAGCACCTTCTAGGTGGAACATTTTGCATCAGTCATTTCAATCACTGGTATTGTTCTCCAGACACTCAGAGCGGCATTCTGACAGCTGCACTAATCTGTGCTTATGGACAATATACTGTACTTTCTCCAGACAAAAATAACTGTATGACAGAGCAGAAACTTCAAAGTAATTCTGTGAAAAATGAAGAAAAAAGGGAGGAGATTAAATGCTTCATTATATTAGCAGTCTGTGTCAGATGCTCTTAAGGTAATCTTCTCCAGCGCCATGTGCGTCATATATTTGACATCCGACTAACTAACCGTTTTGCATGTCATCACAGACGAATATGAATTTCTGTACATAGTGTATCCTGCCCTTGTCTGTGTGCTTAAGGTTAACATACATAGTGTATATGGTGCTGACGTGTCTTCTAGCGTAAAGGCATCAGACTGCACTTTGAGTGATTCATCTCCTGAGTCCTAATGTCAAGTTCAAATCTTACGCATAGCGTGCAGTGTTAACGAAACCAGCTCTAAAGAACTCTGGATAAAGGTGTAAAAGGCAACAGAAAGATCGAAGAGTTTGATTTAAATTTTGAAAATGACACATGGGGGTGGGGGGTGACGCTGGTAGCCCAGTGGTTAGTGTGCAGAAGAAGGTAGGCCTCCAAGCAGCTCGGGTTCAAATCCAACCGGTAGCTCATTTCTCACGTCATTCCTAACTCTCTTTACCTTTGATTTCTGACTCTATCAAGTGTCTTATCTCTTAATTAAGCCCCCCCCCCCCCCCCCCCAAAAAAAAGGACGAATTATGTCCTTCATGTTCTTTCATGTCATTTCTAGAATATTCTGATGCATGCATGGCATTATACGTTATTACATATTTAAAAAAGAGGCTTTCAGAACCAAAGCTTTCCATTACAGTTGTTGACATGCCTGAATGTGTTCAAGTAAACTGTAATGAAACAACTTTAGTTTCAACTCTTCCACCAAAAAAATATTGAAAGGCCTAAAAATGGCAAAAAATATAGAAGAAGCACTGCAGATAATTACTGTCTTTATAAAATATGAATCTGCTGATTGTTGTCTCAGTTAACTGAATAATTGTTTGGTGTGCGAAAAGTTAAACATAATAAAAATAAATTGGCCGTCATGATTTCCTAAATCTCAAGATAATGTCTTCAAATTGCTTGTTTTGTTCAAACATCAGTCAAAAAAACCCTGAAAATATTCAGTTCACAATCAGATAAAGACAAAGAAAAGCAGCGAAGACTTTGTAAGAAGCGAGCACAATTGGAAATGTTTTTGCATTTTTGCTGAAAAATAAATAAACAAACAATGTGGAAATAGTTGTCAGTTTTGACAGTAGACAGTTTGATGGTTTGATTTTCATCATCTTACTGCAGAATAAACTATTAAGTCCAGCTCTAAATGTAATGCTTGAAGGTAAGACTACGAGAAAATTGTAGTTTTATGATAATGGACTGCTGTCTTCAAATTCCATTGTGGGTTGTGTGTGTGTGTGTGTGTGTGTGTGTGTGTGTGTGTGTGTGTGTGTGTGTGTGTGTGTGTGTGTGTGTGTGTGTGTGTGTTAATGCCTTCCTCCTTGTCTGATGTATTAATTGTTGCCTTTAACAGTCGGCCCTGCCTGGAGAAGACTGCGGAGGGCTTACAAACCGGTAACTCGGTGATCAAAGGCTTTGCACACATTAGCATTTTGGCTAAATCATGTTTGGACTTGAATAGTGGCTCACTATTCATTTTCCATGAAGAAGGTGTCACTAAAAGGACAAGTATACAGCGCTGAATCAAAGACGTAAGTGTTGTGAAGCAGACTTACAAACCACTCCTCCCTTTAGGACAAGTCGCTGTGCCAAAACTGTTCAAGTTAATAAATATATTTAAACTAACAACTACAGCTCTCTGCCTGTGTTACATACCTAATCAAAGTATTACTTCAGGGATGAGGTCATATATGAGGCTGCACAATTAATCAAAACGTCATCGTTATCAGGACATGAGCGTTCACGATGAAGACATCGCAGTGCTTCCTCACAGAGCATGCATTGTAACTATTGGATGGAAACCTGGGCAGAGTGTTCATGCTTTCAAAACATTTTGACGCAGTCAGCTCAAGATTAAAGAAGCTATCAGATACCCTCAGATTAATTGATGCCAAATTAGTGGTGGACAAAAAACCTGCTTTTTGTCTTTATTTCTGATTCAGGACAAAAGTGTTGCAAAAAGGTAAAATGAAAACATTCGAAAAAAACGTTAATATGGCTAATATACACTCTATATATATTTATTTAACGCACTACATATTGTTATTGCGATATAGAAAATTGTTATCACACACCGCATTTTTTTTCTCATATCGTGTGTGTTTAAATATGAGACTTAACCTTCCAAAATGGGAACAGAAAACTCAGACTGAAAAACATGTTCTAGTATTTGTTTTACCTCTCCTTTATGTATCACACTTCTATGTAAAGTTTCTGAGAGCAGAGAACTTGATGTCGCAGCGATTTGTGTTTCTCTCTCAGAATGAACATAGTGTTAGTTTACAATCAACAAGTGTGAAATGAAACACACATTTTACAGTTAATTTAGGGTGTATGAAACTTGCTTTTCACTGCTAGTGAATTATCCCAACTCATTTTCTATTTGCAATTAAGGACAGAAATTCAGCTCTGCGATTGACTGGCGACCAGGGAGTAACCCCGCCCCTCTCCCAATGAAAGCGGGGGTTCTGCTGCAGCCCCCTTGACCCTGACGGGAAAAATCGGTATAGATAATGAACGGATGGATGGATGAAGAATTAAAATCATGCATTTGTGTATATTCAAATTATATTTATTTTCAGAAGCTTAAGTTACAACAGTGCATTGTGCTTTAGCTGGAGTCAACAAATACAGATGTGATAATATAAAAATCACTTTGAATTACAAAATGTTATTCTGTATTATGAAATAAGACATTTAATGAAACTTACACTTTCAGTAATTCAGCTCTACAAGAACTGGACTGCAACTATCAGCTTATGTGATGTTCTTATTATTCAGTCAACTATTTTCATGATTAGGTATGAATCATATAGTTTGAAAAAAAGTGCTGAAATGCAGTTTAAACTATCCCGACCTATCTGCCTCGCTAGTTTCTTTATGTTCAACCAACTGTCCACAACCAAAGAACATTTCATTTGCAGAAATTTACCAGAAAAAAATCACAAAATTCAAATTTTTCTAAAATATTTTGATTTTTTTTACTTACAAGTGAAACAATCGACTTCAAACTAGTCGCTGATTCTTTTACAAATTGCTGCAGCTGCATGCACAGAGCAGCAATAAAAACTTCAACTAAACCAAGAAATCTGTCACTTAAATATTGTATTGCTCCGTTTACATCAGCAATGTGATGTTGCTGTTATTAAAGAAGGGAGTATTTAGTTAGAAGTGTGTGTTAAAGTCCCTCCTGTTCTCTTGACCTTAAGGTGACCTTAACATTTCTCACTCCATAACTTTGTCTACTTTGCACTTAGGAGTTGCCCCTGGCCTGGGAGCTCATTTCACACGGTATGACTCACTGTAAAGCTTTAAATATAGCCTGGAGTTAATGAATCCTATCCAGATGTTAAGAGGCTAAGCAGAAAATCTCTCACCTCAAGACCACATTGTGTCTACGTTTTTCGGGACAATACATGTGAAAAATGGATTAACAAATGTATGAATGCCACAGTAACTTCTCTGACTTAGACAAACCACGAGCACACTCTGAAATGACGTTAAAAAAAATCAGCATGTTCAAAATCAGGGCTTCTGACGTATAAGCCCTCCAACTCTGCCTCGCTCTCCAAGTGAATGGGCTGGTGTGGTAAACGCAGCAAAAATCAACTCAAGGAGCTTCTTGAATTTGCAAAAAATCTAAGAGCAGTCGTGCTCAGTGAAGATGGGCTTGTCTGGAAAAAAAAGAAGCTTCCTTTAACGCAGACTTTTTTTTTATCGGAGACAAGAAGGAAGAATCAGACACACAGTGGCCCTTTTTGACAAGGTCACAGCTTCAAATGATTGCAGTGGAAATATAGCACATGAGCCCTTTTTTTTTTTTGCATAGCAACAACAAAGGTACCATCAGTGACTACAACCACAACCCCATTTTTAAGTGAGCGTATTGGCCCTCTGACAGATGTGATGGCTCTGTGTGTCTGTCAATAAGGTCAGGTGTTATAAAAGTTGCAGTTGCTGACAACTCCTGTTAAATATTTGAATCATTTTCTGCTTCTCGTATTCAATTTCATGTGTGCAGATTTTATTTATAACTTTCCTGTGCAAATGTAAAAAAAAACAATATCACTTAAACTCAGAGGCGCAGTCTCAATTCACTTCAAACTTTTGGATATTTAAGTTTTAACAAACCACCTCACCTCCTGGAGCTGAGGGAGGGGGTGAGGGGGGGGGCCCAATGTACAGCCAGGCCTTGCAGACTGCATGCACAGGTAGTGGCCACTGTAACACATCAGCACTAGCAGGCAGCACCACCCTAACTGCTAAGGGAGTGTACCTACATCTTACCTAGTGACAGGGAAAGCAGAGCGCCACAGACTGGGCTAATCAAAAAAAACTAATTTGATGCTCAAGTTCTTCACGTTAAGGAGCACTTTGTGTGTTCACCTGATTCTGACAAAAAAAACATCCTCCTCCTCATCATTTCCAGTGGATGAGAACTCAGAGTATGAATGAATAATGATTTGAAATAGATCCGTCGTATCATAACACACAGCTATCAATAATAAATCACTGTCTATGCTTACACAAAGTGTGACCCTCTGTAGCCTATTCCTATAGCCTGCTGCAGTGTTGTATGGCACAGCCTACATAAAATTGACTGCTATGAAATGATTTTTCAAATCAGCTCTCAATACCTGCTTCGCCCTGTGCCGCAAGAAGAAAAAAAAAAACCTCTACCTGGACGCGCTGCAAGTTGAAAATATAGTCAGCGGTAATGTTTTGACGAAAGCTGCTTTGGCCAAATCAAAACCTCTTTGCAAATTTATCCTCGTGAAATGCACGCAGCAGCAGCAGCAGCGGCAACATATCCCCGCCTCAACACCAGCAGCAGTGAGCAGCAGCAGCAGCAGCAGCAGCAGGCAGCTCGGCGCGGATATGTCGAAGGGCGAACATTTTGAGGTGTGTGCAAGTTGACGCGCGGTTAACGAGGCGGTTTTTTGCAGATGCGTCTCCGCTGACTGTGAGTGTTTACCAAAAGACCCGCTGCCCTGCGCTTACCACAGAGGCTACGTGAGGGAGAGAGGGGGGGGGGGAAAGAAAAAAAAGAATACACAGGCAACCCCTCCCTAGAAATAAGCCAATACCGGTGGAAAGAGGGGAAACAGCATGCAGCAAAGATGCCATAACATTGCAAAAAAAAAACAAAAAAAAAAAACCGAAAAGGGCGTAGAGACAGAGAGAGACGCATACCTGGGATGATGCTTGGCGCGGCCGTCGCAGTTCCCCTGCGCCCAGCTTTTAGCTGCTGAGACTGAGAGCACTGCACAGTGCCTGAGCCGAGCATGCCGATTGGTAGGCAGAGACGCGCTGGTTGCTGGCTGCCTGGACTGGGCTCTCCTCACTACAGCTGAGGTGGGGTGGGCTCCTCACATGCAGGCAGCCACAGAGAGGGGATGTCAGAATGGTTTCTTCCAAACTGTTCCTCCTAACTTTGCTTTTTTTTCATAGCAACAGTCATTTCTTTGCATTGAATCTGACACGTCGACTTGAATGATAATTGCAGACATGAAGCTGAAACCTCTGGATCTCCTTGTGTCTCCAAATGTGTGTGTAACATGATTGGTAAATTAAAATCTGGCAGGAGCACACCTGTTATTTTCTTAAGAACTGATTGGTCACTGCTTGTGCCCATGTTTGCTGCAATACTCAAACCAATTTTTCAATGAAAACTACATTTCCCTCTCACAATCCCCCCCCCCCCCCCCCCCCCAATACCCATCCCATTAACTTTTGGATGTGCAGTACGGCAGTGAGCAGCACCGCGCCCTTGGTGATGTTGATGACTCGTCACTGTGTGTGTCCCCCCTCCCATCCAATGCCAAGACAGCTTGGCTAATTAAATGTGCTGGGCTCAGGTCTTCCTGTGCCAACTGTGACATGCCGCACTCTGAGGGATCCCTCGTTTGGAGAAGTGGTGGGACAACGCACACGTCCCAGAGATCCACTTGCTAATGGCAAAGTGTTACAGCCTGATGTAAGGCGTCTCTGCATCACTTTTTACGACTTATTCAGGGAAGGGGTTCAGTTGACATACATCCACAGCTTACCAGCAACTTACCGGTTAATCAAGTTGTTATCCATAATGTTCAAGTAACTCCAAGTAGTTCAAGTGGTAAAGTACTTTGACCCAGTATTCATGCCTTATTGTAGGACACTTGGATGTCAGACTGATGATAAATGATACACCTGGCTGACACTGGTCCAAGTCTAACCCCAGTGCTGCGAACAGTAACTGCAGCTGTTTTCCACTCCAGGTTGGTCCACAAGTCCACATCTTTAGTTTTAAACTAAATGTGGAAACCATAAATGGGCCAGAGCTGACTTACATTTTGTGCCAAGGCGCTCAAAGTTGCCTGACACTCTTCTACAATAACCCTGACTGAACATGGAAGGCATTTCAAACCTTTATTTTTTACATCCAACCAACTAAACTTTCCTTCTTATAGTTCATGATATGAATTATTTTCTAGGCAATGTGCACAAGAAAATAAATTGGAAATCACTGCAAAGACAGAGCCCTACTTTGGAGCTCAATCTGTAATTCAGATGTATCATGTGGTCCACTTTATTAATTACCTTTCCATTTATTTTATCCATATACTTACATGTTTGAATTAAGCGGTCCAAAATAATTTCTATAATCTCAACGATGATCCTCAACAAATGTCTACTTTTAGTTTTAAAGTGGACACTGCAAGTCATTATTTCAGTTTGGACAATCTACTTTGACTTGACTTTATTTGAACTCTTACAAAAGTTCTTTGGTGAAATTTACTTTCCTGATCTTTTCAGGTCAAACATTGCTGGAGGAAAATTGCAAGTTGGATAAGAGCTCTACAAATGCTGGTATGTTGAACTTGAAGAAACTTGAGAATTTTTTTCTACAATACTGATTCAGCTTTCATACTAAAGAGATCCTCTAGTTTTCTTTAAAGCTGTATTTTTCTAGAGACAATAAATTCCTCTTCTTAGACGGCCACCATGAGATTGTTTTAACCAGTCGTATAATGCTAAATCTGTCTGGTACCAATCTTTCTTTGACAGACATTTTCATACCCTAACCTGCCTCTGATGTGGATCGTTCTGAATCCACTAAAGCACTAGTGGAAATGGAACTGGACAGTAGTTCACATAAAGTGTTTGTTATTGAACCACCATGTAACGATAAACACATTTGTAATATCTTGAACTATATGCAGTATAGAACTAGCTACCTAGACTAGCAACCTACAGTTATGTCAGATGTTTTGTTGCCCTGATTGGCTGCAGTTTTCAGGTACATTTTGTCCTCTTGTCTCTTCATTACAACATCTGGAAATGTAATGAAACCACTTATTCACATCTTCAAACGGTCTGTTGTTTTCAGGTACAAAAATCCCACGCTGCAAAAGCCAGTCCATTCCTCAGAAATGCAAAAAAGACTTTAAATTTAGTTGTTCTAACACTGTTTGGTGTCCTAAAACTTTGATCAGTGCTGTACAGTTTTCACACTGCTTTTAAATACGGCAAGAAAACGTGTTTTATTGTAGAGTTCTGTGTTATTGAAATCAGAATCAATGTATTGTCACACCTCAACTAATTACACTCTGTCTCAGCTAGTAAAGAGCTTTAGAAAATCAATACTCCACCGCTCCATGCAGCGGCCTTGTTGTTGGATGTCTGGTCAGTCTAAGTGCTGCCAGAGAGGAGAACTATAGCTGAACGCAGACCCCTGTATCAGCTTTCTACCACACTGTCGAGGCTCTGCCATCGTTCCCCATCTCTATGGCAACATAACATCATATCATTTGGTGGACGCTTGCGTCTCTTTTAGTACCCGAGTGCTTCCTTTTATAGTACAGGGAATGTGAAAGGGAAGTAGAGGTCGGACTCTGGTCTGAGCCAATATCGGTTCACCTCAGAGACACTGAAATATTGATTTACAGCTAAAACTCAGTTTAACTTTCTTGAAATGTGTCCTCATTTTGAAGAGACTTTGTCTTGCTAGAAGTCGGCGCTGTCTGAACTTTTTTTTTTTTTTTGCATTTCTAGAACTAAACATTTTACTCTTGATTGAGAGATTTTCTCCCCATCATGCCGTTCTGCATCAAGACACATTCTCCAAGTGTTGATCTTGAGCCAGACTATGTTTGATCCTGTTTTGATCTTGATCACCTCTACACCTGCTCAAGGTGGAGACATGTCTGGGGATTTACTTCAAAGCAGTCTTGAGGATTGTGTACACCTGCTGTGGCAATGCGGTGTAGAATCATCATTTGGCAGACTGCAAATTGCTCTGCCATTTCCAGGGTCGTTGTGCAGTCTGCTGCTTGCTACAGTGGGTGGTCTAACACCCATATCAGCTCTGCTCTACTTCACATGGCAGGCTGAATTTTCACCGAGTGGAGACCTTTGATTCTCATTACCTGCGTTTAAAATAATCGACTAAAGAGCTCAGAGACACTTGAAAGAAAAATGACTGTTCTTATTTTTTCACTTTTTAGATCCAAGTTTGAAACTTGAGGACATTTTGGGCGACACATCAAACAGTCCATACATTAATTGGGTGTCGCGCTTTAATTGTGCTTATTCTTAGAGCAGCTGTTGTGAGAATATCTCACTTTAGATTGAAGTCATTGCACATACAGGAGGTGTTGCTGCATGTTTTTCACATCTGTGCTACAGAAGGTAGACAGATCTGGCTGTTGGCTGTTTCAGACTATTGGAAGGTTGCTGGTTATGTTACATACACGGCTATAATGGAGCCGTGTGGTTCAGTCAGTTCGAACACAGACATGAGTATGGACAATTGAAGCAGCAGGAAAATGAATCAGAATGGAAAGGTGAAGTGAGAAAGAGTTTTACTGCAATGAAAGTCACTGTTCATGATCTGACTCTGAAAACTATTATTGTTCGTCATTGGATACATTTACTGGAGGTGTTTTTTGGGGCAGCTGTGGCTCAGTTGGTGGAGTCGACCACTCTCAACCGGAAGGTCGAGGGTTCGATCCCCAGCTTCTGCAGCAACATGTCCAATGTGTCCTTGGGCAAGACACTTAACCCCCATTAATTCTCAATGAATGAATGCTTATGAATAAGATTAGTTACTTCTGATGGTCTCACTACAGCAACCTCTGCCATCGGTGTGTGAATGTGTGTGACATGCGGTGTTAAAGCGCTTTGGGTAGTCAGAAGACTCTACAAGCTCAAGTTAATTTTACCATTTACCGTTTTGACTTCACCTAAGGATGCATATATCACAAAAACGTACTGTTTAAATGTTCTGCATTGCTTGGAAAATGCTTTCCTATGAATTCATTTCTTTAAGGTTTCTTAATAACATTTACACAGTTCTGTTCCCCTGCCTGACAAAAAAATGAGCTGAAATCATTCATTTTGCCCTCAACTGGTAACAAACACAGTATTGACCTTGATGAAATATAGATAATGTTGTGGCAAATAGTTGCTTACTTTCACATCCTGCAAACATGGATCAACATTAGCATTCATGTATTGTGTATCTGATTTCTCTTCTTAGCTCTGTTTTTGTTCCTTTTTTTATTCTCCTGGTGGAAAAAAAAAATCTGTCTGTGAATAGCCTTTATATATTTGCCAGATAGTCTTCCAATTCCAAGACTACCAATTGTTTAAAGGTAGTGTACCGTCTTTTATATCGACTCGTTGGCTAGAGACAGCTGTGTGCTACATGTGGATGCAACAAAACATTTAGTTAAATGGTCATAAAATGAACAATTTTCAGTTCCATAAATGTCTGTTAAATCTTTATCTTTGTTTCAGCAAGTTAAAGGCAGGGTTGGTCATTTTCTAAAACTAGCATGATTTGTAAAAGTAGCATTTGAGTAGCATTTGAATTGCCCCCCAGGGACAAATAAAGTTTTTTGAATTGAATTGAATTGATTCCCTCAGTGCTCCGTCTACACCAACCGCCTCCCCTCTGTGCTCCCTCAAAAGCCACGCCCCCTCACTTAAATGCACAATCGCCGTCGATCCAGAAGCGGACCTCAGCTCATTGCTTACGTGTAGAAACGACGTCGTCTCATGTCTCATTCAGCGGTAAGTAAACTCTCAGTATAAACTCTGTCATCTGTGACGCGCTCTGAATGTAGGCTGGAGCATGCAAGGAGTAGAGAACGAGCAGGGATGCGCGATTGGTTGATCAGATTGGTACCTCGTGGCAGTTATCGGTCAAAGGTTTTGCTTTGCTACAGATGACTCACTGATTTTCTTTGTTCCTTTTTCAGAGCACACGAGTTAATCATTTCTGTCAGGACCTAAAGACAATTTCAACCAAAATCTCTAAAAGTGTTTTTACAGAAATTTACCAACCCTGACATTAACAAAATGGGATTGCGCTCATGGACCACTGATATGAAATTTTCTTCTTGTAATACTAAAGTTGTGTAAAGGTTGATGACAAACCCTTTTTGAGTGACTTCCTGAAACACACCTTCAGTTACCGCTTACCTGTGCTGAAGCCGCCAAACACAACAAAACAGAGATTTCAAAGATGACTACTTTAAAAGGCTCCAGAGAGCTGAGGAGACCAGTACCTGGATTATGATTTTCATCTCTATAAATGATTCCTTTTAAGCTACACAAAGTATTTTGATCTTCATTGAATACGAAAATCTAGCGAAGGGCAGAGCTCAGCCAACAATATCAGCCATAAAACATAATATTATGATAGTTCTAAGTCTGTTTTATGCTGAAATAGATCAAGGACCTTCACTGCAGGATGACGATGCTGTATTGATCCAATATTTCGAAGACAACACTCACAAAATGCCATTATTGGGTTTTTGTGTTTGGAGTTTGGCACAACCATAGAAGCCCATTTATCTCCAAGTTATCTATTTGTCCTTGATGAAGTGTGTTGTATATAATATCCGCTTCCTTCTGTTTTTAAAATGTTCCTCCCCCTCTTCTCGCTGTCTGCCCTAGACTGAAACACAACTGTCATGACTTCCTCGCATGAAGAGAAACATTGATTTCGACTCAGCGGGGATCATGCAAAACAGCCTCTCATTAAAATCATAATTACAACTTGGAAATGGCACACGCGGTTCAACTGTGGGGCGAGCTGAAAATCACTGGAAACTATTAAAGTTGCATTTAGCCTTTCCCCCCCCCAAAAAAAACAAAACAGTTCTGACGTCTTTTGTAGCGTGAGGTGAAAGCTTAAACACGAGCTGTATGTCTCAAGCATTGTATTAAGGTCCAGCTGTTTCTCTCTGTTGAGATCTGGAGTCGTTGATGCTTCAGCCTGTTCTTTATAGTGACCAAAAAAATGACTTCTTTTGTTTCTAAAATACCCTTTCTATGTTATATAGTTGTTGTATTGTGGCAGGTTAAGAAAAAACAGTGAAAACTTGCCACTATCCTTCATGACTTATTTTTTCAATGTCAAGGGCATTTGTTTGTTTCTCCTTCTGAAGGTCACTGCTGTGCATCATCATCACTCGTTCTCTCACAAATATCAAACTACAGCGTCACACCAACTCTCTGACAATCCTCATAAAGTCCCCCATCAGTTGTGAAGGTCCACTTCAAACACATTAACACACACAAAATCACATGAAACACACACACACACACACACACACACTCTCTGCCCTCTCCCTGTCCCCAGCCCTGGTTGCCTTGGAGACAGCTGAGACAGGGACCCCATCTCATTACACACCAATAGAGCCGTGTGACTGGCTGCGGGGGATCTTTATCGCCATCTAGCAGCCAAGACAGGGAAAGACATGCAATTTTGTTCATGGCCAAGATTCTGCCTGGTAACCCAATATGCTGACTTCTCCTGGTGCTGAAGTCCAGCCCTGAATTTATAATGAGACACATCATGCTATAGGGGCTATACAGGGAAACATTGACTTAATCTGTAATCTGTGATGGATCTTTCCGAACGCAACTTATTCTTTGAGCTGAGCAATTGATCACGTTTGATCCTCTGATGCACCAGAAAATATATCAGAAACATTTTGTAAATAGATGGAGCTAACCAAAACGGTGCTTAGATGTAATCTATTTGTTTAAGGCAGGTGTGTTTTTCTATTCATGTTATTTTTTACAGCATTTCAGAGTTAAACATTATACCAACAAATTTAGCCACTTAGGTTGTCAAAATAACAGAAATTAAACTTTGAAACGATACTTTTAAAAATGAAACAGTCTCAAGACCTGTTTCTACACCACTGCAGCAAAAAAGAAGTCAGAGGCAGTAGAGGTGGGGGAAAATATCGATGCAGCATAGTGTCGTGATATTTTGCATGGCGATGTTATGTCGATTTGTGGCCGCCAAGTATTAATATTTTTTTATATATCAATACCAAATTTGCTTTTTAATTGTTTAATTGCTGAAGGGGTTTCACAATTCATTTTGAAAAGTTACTTTGTTAATAATTGCTGCAACTGTCGTCCGTACATGTTCTAGTGGTGCAGTCTAGACCTGTGAAGGCTGTTTCGTCATGAGCCGGGGATCCAGCTGAAGATTTCTGCCTTTTAATAAGGCAGTTTTTTCTTACCACTGTAACTTTTGCTGCTTTGCTAAAGTGCTCATGATGGATAGGCCGGGTCTTTGTAATATAGCAATAAGTAAGGTCTTTTACCTGCTCTTTTGTAATGTTAAAAGACAAAGATTAAGGTATTTTACCTGCTTTTTGTAAAGTGTCTCAAGATAACACGAGATAACGAGTTGACGCTATTCAAATAAATATTGATTGATTGATTGAAGTGTGATTAGACTGAAATACTAAATCCATATAGTGAGGTGCATGCAGCCTTACAGGGTTTGACTTTTATCCCAGTGTTGGTCCGTCTCGGGGCTTGACTCACATTGTGTAGAAATAAAAAAGACTGAAGTGAGATGAGTAGACTGAGATTTTTTCTGAGATTATTTTGTCATATTTGATAAAACAGTTCTTGATTTAATTTAACTTTATGGACATAATATGCAGTTAAAAAAGTTAAATCACAATAATATCGTATCGGGACTCAAGTATCGTGATAATGTCGTATCACGGGGCCTTTAGCGATTACCACTGCTAGACACCCATTGGCTAATCTCTTAAATGATGCAAATTGTTTTGAACACACGTGGTATCCAAACGTATTGCATCTAAAATGTTGACCACCTTAATGGCCACCTATAATCAGCTGTTACACCGGAAACATATTTTCAGATTGTATCAGTACTGTATGTAGCTGTGTTACAGAATAACTACCCTGGGCAGCAGTTGAACATTTCAGCTGATCAATGTGAAGCTATATTTGAACTGATAAATATAACCCATCAGCTTATATAAGTTTGCATCTTCCTTGTGTGTGAAATAGTTTTTCTGTAAGTAACTTGGAGCTTCAGCTTACACATAAACGTAGTGGAGTAAAAATATAATGGTAAATATTTATGTCTGAACTGTAATGATGCTACATCTATAGAAGCATGAAATGGAAACACTGATGTGAACTTTAAAGGCTTTGAAATCCAACTTAAAGGTCACATATTATCTTCCTTTTCAACAAGTTTGAATAAGTCTCAGAGCTCCTTAAAACATGTCTGTGAAGTTTCTAGTTCTAAATTCACTCTGATCCTGTTTTTGATCATGTCTATAAACCCCTCTATTTCAGCCCTGCTCAGAACAGGCTGTTTCTGTGTCTGTACCTTTAAATATGTAAATGAGCTGTGTTTGACCACGTCCCTCTCTGGAAGGGCTTGGGTGGCTCAGGCTTTCTCCCTCTGTGCCCTATTGTATATGGAGAGAAGGCAGACTCAGAGGGCAGAACAAACACCTAGCTGTGGGAGTGTCACCCACCTGGGGGAGGGGTTACTGCCCTTTGTGATGTCATGAAGGGAAACTCTCCAAACGGCCTGTTTGAGCACACATTTTCTGAAAAGTGGAGCAGGCAAAAGATGGAGAGGATGGTCTTTTTTCATAAATGAGGGGTTTGTAGTCAAACTAGGGACTCATATTAGTGTTTGAAAAACATGATAAATGCATTTTTCATATGTGACCTTGAATAAATGTTTGTGTACTGATTCTATATTTTAAAACTGTGTTAGTCTCAGTGTAAAACAATCATTTGTACGCACAGTTTGTATAATATACTTAGATGTATGGTGTCACTCTGCAGAATATAACACACTCTGAGTCGTCTGGTCTGGAATATACTGCAGTTTATTAACTCTAATAGATGTGCTATATTAAAAAACATCAAGTAAAAGTGGCAACATGTATACGCAGCAGCAGAAGCAAGAGTTTGGGCTGAACTGAGCAGGGCACTGTTGTGCTTGTAGTTTCTACTCGGCCGGGGACAAAAGATAGATTATCCTCGTGCTACACACATTGTACGTAGAACAGAGCCACAGACAC
The DNA here is from genome assembly GCF_963930695.1 of Labrus bergylta. Lineage (NCBI taxonomy): Eukaryota > Metazoa > Chordata > Actinopteri > Labriformes > Labridae > Labrus > Labrus bergylta. Next base: position 10,019,265 of record NC_089198.1, read on the forward strand.
ACTCTAGTGTTAACCTGTCTCTATATTAAAGGTTTTGGTTTAAAGTAGGTACCCTATTCACCATAATGTGATGTAATGTGAAGATAGGAATATCAGAAATGTTCCAGTGGTATTGAAGAGGAACTCAACACTCACTGATCCATCCTGTTTTTTGACCTTCACTTGTTTAATTTGACACCTTGCTGTGTACTCCATAGACTGTATGTAAAAATGGACAACACACGACCCTCAAAGTGAAGTCAAAAGATGTAGAGCTCCCCCTACTGACTGGCTGCAGTATAGGTCCTAAACTCCTCTTACTCCATGTTAACAGATGGTACATGGGGCAAACTTTAACTACAAGCAGACTCTTGCTCCAAATATGCGAGACATCAGTGTGTGATGCGGGGGTATTTTGGCTTCACTTTTTTCCTACAAAAGGAGTTGGAGATGTGTTGTCCATTCTTCGTCACATCACTGCTGGGTGTGGTCTCAAAGTGCAACACATCTCATTACTCTCTGACCAATAAAAATGACTCCCCAATGCCTCTGGGACATTATAAACCATTTACAACCAGGCCAAGAAACCACATTTGTTGTCCACTTGCCCCTTTTATAAATCTTTGCCAGCTACACAGAGTATTCAAATATAATTTTCTAGCACCACCTGTTGTTGGTTTTTTCTAAGTGTAGTTTTAGCTGAGTAGACAGATGTGGGCTGGTGTTATGTTCCAACCCTGATAATACCTGATGATTTACAACGCATCTAAAGGAAATTAATGTTTCTGCAATTTGAGTCTTTAACCTCAATATCATCTAATTATAATCATGCGCAGGGGAAAATATAGCATCTACGCACTGTACCTATTTTTAAATGTGAACAATCCCACAATGTGCACACTTATTTGTCCGACAAGACAAATCCTTCCATCTCCCTTTGTCCACAGGATATACTATTATTGACCCCAACCTAAAGCATAGTATTTGTCATTTAAATGTAGATATAGGCAAGGGTGATAAGAGCTAACACGACGTATTGAAACGATTTCACACAAACTTGTAACAAAGATAAAGAAAGAAATCAAACAAGACAAAATATAAGAATAAACTCCTTCAAACGGAAACGGAAGATATGGTGTATACTGAAGAACTTATGCTTATGAAACTACTCATTTGCCTTGAAAGTAAAGATCTGCGAACATTGATAGTGGTTTGGTGGATGTGTACGTAATGTCTTTGTAAACATTCTCTGTCCTAGGCCTCTGATTCGGATTGGTCGGTGGCAACGCTGCCGTTCAGCTCGCCCAGTCCCGTCTGCTCCTGGATGTCGGTCATCTCCCCGACGATGAAGGTCGGCTCCCCTCCTTTGCTGTTGGCCGAGCCGCTGTCTGGCTGCTTTGCCGCCTGGTTGGTCAGAGTGGGTTCTTCATCCAGCCTGCTGGAGATGGACCAGTAGAGGTGAGCATCGAGCCTGGCCGCAGCCAATGAGAGCTCTCGCGCTGAGCAGGACGGCGTGTCCACCTGGTGGGGGGCACATAAGGTCAAATAAGAACATCTCATGTCTGCACAGTAGATATGAAGCCACAGCTATCAGTCAGTTAAGTTAGCCTGGCAAAAAGACCTGGAACATGGGAAGATAGCCTGACGCTGTGGGAAAGTTAATCACATTGCAGGACGCTCATTACGTCTGCACAGGTGGACGAAGAGGTTAAGACGGGGGTTAACTCGAGACTGAAGTCCAGTGTAACCAAACTCAGCATTAATCACATCCTACAAACTTTGTGAAACAGTCAGTGTGTCTAGATTTATGCAGATTTAGTTTAAGATAAAAACCGTGGGATGAGGTAAACACATATTGAGGCTCTTGTTTTCACACAGGTCTGCATTATTTTGGCATTTCCAAAATTTTGGGTAACAATCTAAACATGACCCTTTGGACATTTATAGACCCTCTGTGACACTCTGCCTCAGATGTGAAAATAGAACATGAACATGATCAATTATAAGTCAGGTTTAAGAATGGTAATCCAAATGATTTTAAGTGTTTTGATATTGTATAAGTGTTGGTGCTCTGATATATATATGTATATACTTTACATATACATTTACTGTATATAAAAGCTCATCTGTGGATAGGCCTAGATTTAAGAAGCTTTGTTGTTTTGCAAATCTTCATTTTATTAACCTCCTCTAAAGTCTGAATGTGGAATTCATTCTCACATCAGACATCCTGCATTTCCCAGCATGCCCTTCAGCAAGCCCAAGAGAACAAGTGTGAGAATTCAGCTCCATGTGGGTGGAGACAGGAATAGGAATAACAGCACGCGTTTTCTTTACTTAAACACTTTCAGACAGATATTGTTGATGCTTCTCAACTGCAGTACAGTATGTCAGAAAGAAGCCTTTGCTTTTTGTTTTTCAGCGTTGCAACGTTTGTGATAATGTTTTAAATAAGTGAAAACATTTCTACCACCAGACTCCTTTTTAACCTGACAGCTGACTGTTGCCACATCGGCTGTTTGTCCTCAAGTAAACTGCAAAGATAATTCTAAACTCCCGACAAATATTGACATTAGTGTTTGATCCCCGGTTCACATAAGACAGTTCACCCATGTTACCACTTCAAACACTATATTAGCCCATAGTTCTTCGGCTTTGATTGACTCTACCTCAAATGTGTGATGAAAGGCTCCGTAGTCGATGTCAAAAAAGCCCTCTGCCAGTGACATCATCGGGCTAAACCTGTGACCCCACATCACCTCCTCCGCGAGATAGGAGCTCCTCGCCTGGCACGTCATCCCTGCACACGCAAACATGAACACAGTAATGAGTACAGACATTTATTATTTCTTGCATCACTTGTTAAGACCGCACAGTAGAGGTTGTAACTGCATAAGTAAGATCAAACACACAGAGGTAATTCAGTTACCCATTCACTCTCGAAAAACTAAGTGACTAGAACCTTAAAGAGGACATATTATCCCCCTTTTCCACCTTTTCAAACAGTCCCCCTGTGGTCTAAATGAAACATATGTGCTGTGCTTTGGTCAAAATATAACATGAATCAACACCAGAGGAGGTTTGTGACCCTGTATAAACCAGCTCTCTCAGAACACTCCGTTTCGGTGTGTGTGTCTCTTTAAATGAAATGACCCCCCCCCCCCCCTGAGTTTTTACGGTAGACATCACTCCTCTGTAGCGAGAATAAAGCCTGCTCAAAAGTTTTGTTCTAGGCTGGGGGTGGAGTCCATGGGTGGAGATATCAGGGGAGGGGAGGGGAATTGTTTTACCAGAATCCCACTGTGACATCATAAGGAGCATAAATTTGAACATTTGAGCATTTTTCTCTGGGTTGTAAGACTCATACAGACCACAAAACAAAGGACTGGATTGGTTTATTTCACATTTTGTGGGTCTGTAGACACTCAGGGTACCCAAATATATGTTTAAAAACACTGTACAAGTGGATTTTCAAAACATGTCCCCTTTAAACAGAAGTACTTTAGTGGCTTATCATGTCACAAATGTGTAATTTACAAGCTGCCTTTATGTAAATACTGTCTGCAGCCGTCGTGATGACCATCAGCTACTTCTGTGAAACTCTCCGCAGCACTCTGACTAAGGGAATCAATATTTGTGAGTGGGCAAAGAGGCCCCCTTTACCTCACGGAGACGCATCATGAATAGCTTTGACACACTGTAGTCATGCCAAGTTAAGTACCAAGTTTATGTAAGGTTAACGTGACACATTCACATTTTTGGTATTTAACTGATGATGTGTCCAATGTGAGTGCCTCGCTGAAGGTCAGGTAAGTGTTCACTGACACACGTTGGTTTATTTAGGAATGGATGTGGTTGTTGATGGTGGGTCTCTGCCTGATAAAAAAAAAAAACCTTGTCATATGATGTAACACCCTTGAAGCTTTCCCGATGCAAAGAAGGAAAAAGACAAATTTGACCCACAGATGAGAGATGAGAACATACAGTAGAAGAACACAAAAGCATCAGCATGTCCTCTAAAGACACAGAGATTTCTCTCCAGTTCTGTTTGCTGTTATATAACACATTCCCATACACACTCCTTTCTAAATATACATGGTATATTTCCCACGTTACCACAGCATTGTGAGGCTCGAGAAGATTCTAAACAGACAGATAAAGGGATTGATAAATAAATACTGCAGATCTAAACTTGGACATCCTGGAAAGGGATATTTCATTTTCTAATGGACAGTTTGGGACAGGGTTTGCTTTCTGCAGAGATGTGATAGTATTACTGTAATATTGGACATTTTAATGCATCTGCAAGATTAAGCTCCTAATGTTCAATTCTTGTTTTTGCTGCAAAATATACATTTACAACCCAGAGCCTCGAAGGTATTAGTTCCCACAGGACAATGCTGTTAAGTTGTTATCTTGGTTTGGTTATTAAATGACCAACTAGCCTGAATTTAAATCTCATGAAACTCTGAAGCAAGAAATATTGTTAATTGCAAGTCCATACAGAAAAATTATAATCATCTTATTGTAGCTGCTTTTATTTCTGTCACCTTCCACTGAGGAACCATGTTTTCATTCACGGCAAGATTTATTTTTAGCTGCACGTTTTCCATCGCCCACTTTTTAATTTCATCTACAAACATAGAAATGCCTTCTGGCACAGTCATTTTCATATTGTGTTGTGATTATTTGATCTCTTTTTGTTACTTACTTTCATAACATTTAAAGGTCACATATTATGCAAAATACACTTTACCGTGTTTGTCGAACATTAATATGTGTCCCTAGTCCGTCTACAGACCCCCCCCCAATTATGAGAAAAGTCCATCCTCTCCCTCTTTTGCCTGCTCCACTTTTCAGAAAATGTGTGCTCAAACAGGCCGTTTGGAGATTTTCCCTTCATGACATCACAAAGGGCAGTAGCCCCTCCCCCAGGTGGGTGACACTCCCACAGTTAGGTGTTTGTTCTGCCCTCTGAGTCTGCCTTCTCACCCTAAACAATAGGACATGGATCGAGAGAGACTGAGCCACCCAAACCCTTCCAGAGAGGGGGCATACTCAGACACAGCTCATATTTACTACTTTACATATTTAAAGGTACAGACACAGAAACAGCCTGTTCTGAGCAGGGCTGAAATAGAGGGGTTTATAGACATGATCAAATACAGGATCAGAGTGGATTTAGAACAAGAAGCTTCATAGACTATTTTAGGGAGCTCTGAGACTTATTTAAACTTGTTGAAAACGAGGATAATGGGTGACCTTTAAGTTTCATAACAATCTTATGTTAAAGATCTCCTGATCTCGATTGAAATAAAACAAGTCATCTAATAACTCTCGGAAAAATAGTGTACCAGTGACAGATGGAGGATTTGGTGTTTGCGTTATCATTACTTTTATTATTATTATTATATTTAACCCATTCCTCACCGGTTGCCTCCACCATTCCCTCCAGGATGACCACGATCTCAAAGTCCTCCTTCTCCAGCTGACCCTGCGACATGTCCCAGAAGGGCGAATGAGTGTCGATCTCATGGGAGATCACGAGCGGCGACACCAGGAAGAGGCGGTCGTCGCCTGTCTCGAAGCCCACGCTGATGTCCGTCTGATCCAGCGGGATGAACTCACCTGAAGGAGACAGTGACAACAGAGGTGAGAAAATCAGAAGGAAGGGGAAAGAGTTTAGAGCTTTTTGTGTCTCAATGTGCTCCTGTGTGGTTTACTAAAGTGGTTCCAAATCAAAATCAATCAAAAATCATAAACAGATTTTTTGGTAAGATTTGGTGTACAGGTCATCAAAGTATTCACATGAGAATCTATAGTGAGTTAAAACTGTACCAAGACTTTAATTCATTGTCTTATCTTGGTATCTCACCCTCCTGAGTCTGTTTGGACTTGATGAGCTTGGCCCTCATGTTGGCCCCTACGATGTGGGAGCTCCGCAGGTCGCCCACCCTGAACATCAGACACAGCTTGTCGTCCCTTAAAGAGATGACGGCGTGTTTGGAGAAGACCAGTGTCTCTGCCCGTTTGTTGGGCTGTGAGATCTTTACAAACATACAGCCCACCTGGACGGAGAGAAGAGAAGAGTAGAGGATGGGTGAAATAACTGGCAGAGTAGAGGATCAATAACAAAAATGTATTTTGTTTCTGAACTAACACAAGAAGTACAGTTGTTAGATTTCATAATGAGTGCTGAAGAGAAACAACTTTGTACGTTTTATGAATAGAGCTGGGTATTTCCAGTTTCCAGTTTTGTCTCTTGATTTAACTTCAGACTCTTATCGCTTTTTTTAAACATGCAAAAAGTAAACAGCCCACATTCCCATCAGTTGCTATTACCATGGCATGTTTCCAGCTCACACACATGCATAAACATGATGCTGCTCGGACATCAGTGTGTGGATTCATCTTCATCAAAAGAGTGCTTACTTCACGGGAAAACAGCGCCTCATCAGCACTCTGGATATTCTTTTTGCTGGAAGCTTAACATCTGCGCTGAAATTAGTGTCATTTTTTTTGCTTAATACTCGTGAATAATCTCAAACATCTAACTAACATCGGGCCTCTTTTGAATCAAAGTCGAGCAGGTCTATGTTATTACTGTTCTGTTTGTTGGATCTTACTCAGGTGTTTTATGTATGTTGAGGTTCTGCCAAGGGAAGTGAGATTATTTAAAGATTTAACTTTTGCTGCAGCACATCAGACAAACAGATTCTTATAGACACAAAAAATACTCTAAATACAGACTATAAGTTTAATCTGAATTGTCCTGGCCCTGATTGTAATCATTACTAGTATACTTCATAACATAACGATTGAAATTTGATTTAGAATTCTTTATGTTTTTGCCGATTCTTACAGTTTTAATAATTGCATACTGATATGAAGGGAATTACACAGCTTTTGATTCACCTCAACAATTACACAATCATTTCTTCATCAATCATATTAATTAAACATAATGAAAAAAAAAGATAGAGATGATTTTTTGTTTTTCTGACTGCCTCATTTCTACACTGTTCCCGTTTCTCAGCCCTGGTGCTCACCATGAAGGCGTTGACCATTGAGCCCAGTATGGCTTGGAGCAGCAGCAGCATGGTGCCCACTGGACACTGGTCTGTGATGACTCGGTGGCCGTAGCCAATGGTGGTCTCCGTCTCGATGGAGAAGAGGAAAGCTGAGATGAAGCTGTTGACATTGTTGACGCACGGCGTCCACGTCTCGTCCTCCAGATGGTCCAGATCGCCCCTAAGGAAGAAAACGTAGAATGTGTGTGAGAAGGGGAAAGAGGGGAGGGTGACAAAGTGGGTGTCGAGATCGAAAAAACAGACAGGGAGCGAACACATTTATATTTTTAGAACTGAGGTGCCAAAGTACATGTACGGCGTCTCATCCTTCCCTGTTTATTTACAATCCTCCTTTCAGCAAGTTGTTATAATGAATACGATTAATAGTGCTGATGAGGCTTACGCTCATGATGTCAGTTTGTGCAACGTTGCAAAAAACCTCCTTTTATCCATCATATATCATAACGTGAAGCATCTTCACTTTGTCTGCTGCTCTTTAAAATCTGCAAATCTGCACATTTTTCTTTAAAGCTACTCGGTACACAAGCTAATGTCCCTGATTAACACAACCCCCGCCAGAGAGGGAGGGCTAATTAATGAAAGTGGTGTTAAGTCGTTTATAAAATCTATGACTTTTATTGACCTGTGTTGGTGACCGAGGAATAGCAGCAACACTGACAGCTCTCTGGCACAGGCTGCAGGTGGCCTGTTATTGATATAAAGGGGTCACACTTTTATGAGGAGAATATGTTAGCTAATTGGTAGCGAGGATCCAGCAGACACATCTTCTAGTGAGGATGTAACACATCATGATGAAATACGCTGTTTTATCAATACTGCTTTGTCATCTGCTTTTTTTTATTTTTGTCTGGACTTTTTTTTTTTTTTGCATGCTTTGCAGAAATGTCTTGCACTTACTCAGAGCATCATCATCCATCTTTTAGCAGCGGCCTGGTGATGGTTTCATTAATTAGATAGTTTTGAAGGGAATTTATTTTTTCCCTTAGTTGACAAAAAGTTTAATGAGAAGATCGATACCACTGACTGTTAGATTCAAGTTATGAATAGCCAGATCGAATGTAAGTTTTAAGATCCAAACAAAGGAGGATGAATATAATGAGTTGTTTGTTTCATGTGGGACTCAACAGCTTTGATTTCCATCATCCCAAGTTTTAAAAGCTTTTGTCCATTCTTGCAGGTCGCCTCATAATCCCCGTCTGCCCCTTTTTAACCTTTCCCTAAATTTTTCCTCTTGTAGCCAAATTTCCTTGACAGCATTTCCCCATCTTCTTCTCCTTTTCTCTCTTGTTGGTGGTTTGTGAATGCAAACAGAGTATGCTGCCATAAAGCTGCAGTAAGTGTTGTGAACTGTCACTTAAACAAGCAAACCCACACAAAAGAATAATAAAATATTAAATAATGACAACTACACTTTGTAGATTGGATACAGTTTTCTGAACTGTCTCAAATTGCTATCTACATTTTAAGACCACTGATGAGTTTTATGCCCTTTAATATAAAAAAATCTAATAATAGGCTTTTCAAGTATCCGCAGGAAACCCTGAGCTAAGCACCTTTTGACTGTAGCTTTATTTTTGAACATGCTGACATGCAGGTAGTATCAGTCTCTCTACAGATATCATTCTCACAAATTAGCACATATCCCAGAAGTTCAAAATAGTTCACCAAGCAACAAGAAGGAGTTAACTAGTAAACAGTCAAATACAGAAAGAGTCTATAAAAGGGATTTTTAGAATCAACAAAACAATGTTTGGATTTTGGGCAACCCTAGTTTAGATCGTGCTCATCGTCATGTTGATGTAGCGACATGTAAAACAAAACTCTGCTCTGAGAGTCTGGACGGAGGGGATTTAAACAGATAGCTGGCTCTAAGTCAGGGTTGTCACAGCCTGCATGCAATAAGATTAAGATTAAGATTTACTTTATTGATCCTCACAAGGGGAAATTTCTGTTTTCACACTCTGTAAGTCATGCAACACACACATAGGCTGAAATACACACACATGCAGAAACAGGATCCTGTGGACATGCACTAATGGAGGGATGTCAGGGTGACGGAGCGGCCCACAGCGGGCGCTCCTGAGCTGATGGTGGGGAGGGGGTTTGGTGCCTTGCTCAAGGGCACCTCGGCAGTGCTCAGGAGGTGATCTGGCACCTCTCCAGCTACCAGACCAACTTCCAGAGAGGTGCCAGATCACTTCCTGAGCACTGAACCTTGAAACACTGGGATAAGAATTACACATAATAACATTATTATTATGAAATCATTATTTCAGGGTCTCTGTGCATTTTATCTATTAAGAGCAGACACCTTTATTGAGTCAGCCATGAGCAATCTTAAATTTTAAGGATTATATTTAACATAACTTTCATTACAGCACAAATCTCACTTACGGACTGTGGTTTTATTTTAAATTAAACAACTTGTTTTGTCTATAATTTAAAAATAATGGGTAAAATATACAATTTTAAATTATTTCAAATTCTTGTTTGTTTTTGGAAGGCATCTCGTGACCCTCCCCAAGGGACCCTGACCCCCACTTTGGGAACCACTGCTCTCTGTTTCATCAATCTTACCTACAGTAGGCTATGAGGTACCAGATAGCCCCGAAGAAGAGCCATGTGACGGCGTAGGCCATGACGAAGACGAAGAGCGAGCAGCGCCAGTTGAGGTCCACCAGTGTGGTGAAGATGTCGGTCAGGTAGCGGTAAGTCTCCCTCATGTTACCATGCTGCACATTGCAGCGTCCGTTCTTCTCCACGTAGCGCTGCCTCTTACGCCGAGTCCGGACTGGTGAAGACAGGAGGGGGATGGGGAACCAGCAGGGGGGGGGACACAGCAGTCAGGAGAGAGAGAGGGGAAGAGATACAGTTTGGTTACGGAAGATCAAGTTAGAAATAAAAGTAACGCCTGAGGCTGAAAATCGCGACATTTTGCCCTTGTGGAAAGCGCCCGCAGCGAGTGTTTTTTCTTCACTTGAATCTAGGCTGAAGATGAGTGTTTGCAGGTGTCTCGGCCTCATACCCGAGGGTTTCCAAGAAATCCTTTTAAAACCTCTTAGAGATCTTCAACAACACAAATACCACAAGGCTTCCTTTTTTTTTTTTTTTTTTTTTTTTTTTTAATATTTCTGTAAAGTTCTGATGTTTGAAGACACAACCCGGGCGTTATTCAGAGGATGTGAGTTGAATAAAGGAACACGGAGAGATGTGGAAGGTAAACAGAGGAAGGTGTCAGGGGAGAGCAGAGCTGCTCAGAGAGATGCCGTGAGGCTGCGAGGGAAAGTCAGGCGGCTGGTTGAAGAAGGGATAACAGAAATGAGAAGAGACAGGTGAGGAACAGAGAGGTAGATGAAGTACGACGGGAGAGCGTCGTCAAACACTTGGAAAGAAGAAAAACTTCAACATTGGAAGGTCAACTGCTGATGTTTGTCTTGTCTTTTGACTGAGGGGGAACCAAACAAACTGAGATTATGACAAATGCAAGACACAAACTGTTTGCAACTTAGGTCCGCAACGACAATGGGGATCAATCAGTGTGCAGCCCAGTCAACCTACAAGTCGAGTATTAACCTTCACAAGAAGATTCCAGCCCAAAATGTCAGCTTTTCTTCTTTTGCACAAAGACGTGACGTGATAGTGGAGAGTCAGGGAGCATGCACAGAGTAGAGCTACTGCAGGAGCCTAATGGAAGAAAAAAAAATGTGCACAACTGTCAAAATCGCTGAGGGGTGAAGCTTTACCGCACGATGCAAATTAGAGGAGGTTCACAATCATGGCAGGAGGGGTGGAGACAGGAAGGAGGTGCTCGAGTTTCGACCCTTTCCAGTATGTGTGTGTGTGTGTGTGTGTGAAAAGAAGGAGAGGAAATAAATCCTCCTGTGTAAGTCAATAGCTTCCCATCTCTGAAGGATTTGAGGGAGTCATTAATGATGTACCTGCAGCCTCCATTCAGTTTCTTAAAGCTTGAATGACGTTCATAGAAAGCAGGAAGGATGGAGGATGAAGGTGCCGAGTCACTCACCCCACCCGAATCGCCCCCTCTCCTTCTCCGTCCCCTGCGTCTTCTTCCTCGGTTGTTGGTTGTTGGCTTGGGCCTCCCGCTCGGCCAGCTTGTTCTGGAACGACCTTTTTTCCTTGACCGGCGGCGGAGGGGACGGCGCCGTCTCCGTGGTGACCACGTGGCCCAGCTCCTCCAATAGGTTGAAGACGCCGGTGGAGGCGGTGACTTCCGTAGCCACCTCGACCTTTTCCCCTTCCCCTTTCTCGTCCACAGGGAGGGAGAGGGAGTCCGGGCGGGTGGGTAAGACCGAGTTCTCCAGCGCCATGGCTACTGTGTGTGTGTGTGTGTGTGTGTGTGTGTGTGTGTGTGTGTGTGTGTGTGTGTGTGTGTGTACTCGAATGTGTGTGTGTGTGTCAGGTGTATTAGCGTGATATTGATGGCCTCCCTATGGCACACTCTGTCCACTGGATATTGATTGGACCATTTGTTTGCTTGACTGAAGCCTGGAATGAAATAGAGAAGAACACAATGATCCGTCAGCGTAATTTACAGACAACTGATGTTTGAGAGAAAAAAAGATCTTCTTCATGGACTTTACACACACGTCTGTCTTCAATTTATCTCAAGACACTTTCTTCTTTGTACTTTTTTTACAAAGAAAACAATGCATGGAGGATCTGTTTAGCTTAGCATACATATATATGTCTTTGTCTATTTTATCATTTCCTTTTAAAGACTTAATCAACATAAAATAAACAAGGCAAGAACAGCCTTCTTCTTGCCACTATGCAGGGTTTGCTAATCAACTTGTTTACACATTAAATACCCATTGGAATGACAGTTTTTTTACACTTTCCCGTAAGAATGCCTTGAGTTTTCTCTTTTTTCATTCCTGTGTTTTCCACCAAACAGCACATCCAACAAACCTCGCACTTCAGAGCACTCATGTCTGTCTCATTTTTTCTGAGTTGAAATTACACTTTCATTATCCTTCACTGAGAGATAAGCCTCATCCTGGGAAACATTAGAGCATTATGCACCTTAGAGCCACTATCATTGTGTGCATGTTTCACAAGGCACCTTGGTGTAGGTGTGTGTGGTCCAAGCAAATGTGTGTGCGTGTTTCATGTAGTGCACTTGCAGCTATATTTAATGTGGTGGGTTTGTACTGCAGGCCTGGCCAGGTTTCTTATATAAGTCCCATAGGGCCTGTATGTATAAGAAACTAAGTTAAATATGTATGTGGAGAGTAGGACATGGTGTGTGTGTGATATATGTTCAGAGTAAAATGGAGTCCTAGCCCCTCTGTAAGCCTTTTAATGATGTGCGTCCATTTGGACAACTGGCGGACGGACGCAAGAGGAGCCTGATGGTGACAGTCAAGATGACGCACTACGCCTGATGGATGGATCAGAAATAGACTATTTCACAGGTTTTCTGTTAGCCAGGCAACAGAAAACCAAAAAAAAATTTAAAAAAAATGCTAAAGCCTGTGGATACAATAACACAGCAGGGAATGAATAACACGAAATCTTTACCTGCTCAGTGTAGCAACTTGCGGGATGTAGCTTTAAGACCAGGATCGAGCAGATGTTGTTTTTTTTTTTTTATCAGGAGAACAACGAAAATCTGGCCCAAGACTTCACCGCGATATGCCGTCTTGGTTCAATGACACCCATTTCTGGTGTTTTACCAGCGACGCAGCATCAATCCTCTCCTGTTCGCGATTTCTTTCTCCAGGAAAACACACAAGACCCCCCCCCCCCCCCTCGATCCGACCACTCAGCAGTCACTATAAATAAAAAAAATTAAAAAGGCGAACACCCCCATTCAACTGAATGATCAGGCATACAAATGAAAATCCCAGTAAAAAAAGAAAAAAATCAAAGATGAAGTCCAATTATCAGAGCATTTGTAGAACATGTGTCGGGGCAGTGGACGTGCGAAATGGTGGCTACAGGATAATAACCCGGCAGCACGGAGAGCTCCATCATCTGTGCATCTGATGGAGACAGTCAGGTGTGGAGCCACTGAGCAGCGGAGGATGCTGTCGTCAGTCCAGCCCCCCCTCCAAAACCAAAACCCAGCCTGCCTCAGACTGCTCCTCATTTCCACAACATTAGGGGACAGAATCTCCGTCTGCACACAGTTCAGACATGAGGACCTTCATTATGACACAAATGAGATGACATTCAAAAACCTATGCTCGAATTAGCGGCTCAACATGGCCAATTTGTTTCTATTTCAGTATTCATCCAGTTCTGGTTACTTTATTCCTGTTGTTTCTTATCCATCATTGCACTACGGTCACTTTATTTATCTAATTTTTACCTTTACAGTTATATTGTGTATATTAGTTCTGCTGTTCCATTATTCACCATGCACCTTAATAACTTATCATTTAGTATTTAGTATTTAGCCTACCTGCACATAGCTCTGTATATATATATATATATATATATGTATTTCTCGTTTACTGCACATAGTTATGTTTACATCTGTTTACATCTGTTAGTCCGATCACTGTCCACTTATATCTGCTCTTTTATATTTTGCATTTTTAAGTTAAGTCTAAGCTTTGAGTTGTATTTAAACTGACACTTTATATTTAGGTTAAAATGTTTCGTCTACTTGCACTGTTGTTAATTTACTGCTCTGTGTGCCTTTGAATTGCCTCCCCCCGGGGACAAATCTAGTTTTTTGAATTTGAATTACAAATATAAATCTATGCTGTCATTTAGTGCTAATCAAATACGTGTTTTTTTTCTACAATGAAATAGTTTGCCAGACTTTTCTTAAAACAATGAAATAGGTTAATAATAAGATATTATTATTATTATTATTATTATTATTATTATTATTATTATCATATCTTGTAAGATATAATAATAATAATAATAATAATAATAATAATAATAATAATAATAATAATAATAATAATAATAATATAGTCACACGCTGCATTGTATCACCAATTGTATCAATGACTTATTATAATTAGCGTCATAATCATTAAACGCAGTTCCTCCTCCAGCCTCTAGGGGGCGGTATATATATGTTTGTTCCCCGCCGCCGGTCAGCAGCAGTCCTCCTTTTCCAAGATGTCGGTTTACGGGCCAGTGGTGAAAATTCACCCCGTCGTTCTCTCTTCTATCTGCGACTCTTACGAGCGGAGAAATGAGGGAGCGAGTCGTGTGATCGGGACTCTTTTGGGTAAGCGGAAACAGCAACATGTGTTTTTTATGTGTCGGGTTTATTCATCCCCTCTGTGTCAACATGTGATGGGTAGCTAGCGCTTGTTAGCTTGTATGCTAGCTAACGCATGCTGCTAGTTTCAGTAAAGTGAAGGTAAGCTAACTAGCTCGCTAACGTTAGCAACATCACTTTTAACAGCTGGATAACATGTCGTATAGAAATATTGACTGTAACTCAAGTCGTTAAGCATTATAAAGACACTATTGTGCACCATATGGACTCGGGTGTAACAGTATGTAATGTTGTAATGAGGCTGGTAATGTTATTCTTCAGTGTTGTTATGCAGCTAACAATGCTAGGGGAGGTTAAGCACACAGCATTACCTCATCACTAACAACACTTTGTCTCTCTCAGGTACTATTGAGAAGCACTCCATCGAGGTCACCAACTGCTTCTCTGTCCCCCACAATGAGTCTGAAGACGAGGTATGTCACCAAAGTGTTCCACCTCACAGTGCAATACAAGTGTGCAGTGTTAACCTTAAAAACAAACTGTGCAGGTGTATCATGTGAGAAATGTGTGTGCAGTAACCTCAGGTGCAAAAAGAGATAATAAGTGCAATAAGAAAACTTATTTATGTTTTCATTTCTTTGTACAGTGTTCCCCTTTGTTATTTTTTTGTATTATATCTTTGCTTTAATACAGAGTATAACTTCTGTGCAGTTTATTTTAAATCACTTATCTGTTACTACAACTTGTTTATTTTTACTTTTTTTTGTACTTTTCTACTCTTTTTTTCTTATAATGTTATTCTATTTTATATATAATTTTAACTTTGTTTTGTAGAGTTTGACTCGGGGAGAAACGCATAATAATTCCGATGTACCTGTACCGTCCTGTACCTGTGCAAATGGCAATAAACGTCTATTCTATTTTATTCTAGGGCTAAATCAACTTTGTAGATCTTAAAATCTTAAATGTTGATGCAGTACACCTATTATAAGTTATCGACCTGTACAATATGTCCATATTCTTTATATTATCTGTAAACCAGTATAGCATGCTCACTGCACCTTAATCTGTATATTATAATCCTAACAATACTATATTTATAGCATTTATTTATATTTATAGCATCCCATTAATCCAGCCATCCAGATATACCTAATAATTCACTTTTTTTAGTCTACATCTGTAAATTTTGTAATTACTGTACATAGCACAGACTCTTGCACTTTCTGCTTATTTGCACTTCTGGTGAGATGCCAAACCTCATTTCGTTACTCTATACTTGTATATGTGTAATGACAATAAAGTTGAATCTCATCTCATACGATACGATCATCCTTGTATTGATTCCCAGAGGGGGAATCCAAGTGTTGCAGGAATATAAAGGCAAGAAGAGCATGCATATGAGTTCTAATAAAATACAAATAGATAGAACAAGTAAGGGTCCGCCTATTAACTAGTAATAATACAAAAACTCTACATGACATTTCAATTCAATTCAAAAAACTTTATTTGTACCTGGGAGGCAATTCAAAGGCACACAGAGCAGTAAATTAACAACAGTGCAAGTAAACGAAACATTGTAACCTAAATATAAAGTGTCAATTTAAATACAACTGAAAGCTTAAACTTAACTTAAAAATACAAAATATAAAAGAGTAGATATAAGTGGACAGTGATCGGACTAACAGATGTAACCAGAACTATGTGCAGTAGTGACCAGATGTAAACAGAACTATGTGCAGTAAACGAGAAATAAATATATATATACAGAACTATGTGCAAGTAGGCTAAATACTAAATGATAAGTTAATAAGCTGCATGGTGAATAATGGAATGACACACTTAAGTTTGTTGTTAGGCATCTGAAAATGTCATGGGGTAGCATGTTTATATATGCAGGACATACTTGTATAAATCTCTCTGGTCTTTTCCCACAATAGTGGTGTAAGAGGTGAAAAATATGTTGATTTTACCCTCTTTGCCATCAGGTTGCGGTGGACATGGAGTTCGCTAAGAACATGTACGAGCTCCACAAGAGGGTGTCGCCCACTGAGGTCATCATAGGATGGTGCGTCAGTTGATAAGATTTTGATTCCATGGATCAGGCCGGGATCATTTCTCTCTTACAACGTTTATATCTGTCGTTACAGGTATGCCACAGGCTTCGACATCACAGAGCACTCGGTGCTCATCCATGAGTACTACAGCCGTGAGGCCACCAACCCCATCCACCTGACCATGGACACAGCTCTGCAGAGCGGCAAGATGAACATCCGAGCATACGTCAGGTCGGCTGATCTTCCTGCCACATAAGCTATGTTTATATCCCAATCACAAACCAAGTGTGTGTTTAAACGTGTGTTTTTTTCCGTCTCGTCCACAGTGCACAGATGGGCGTGCCAGGAAAGACAGTTGGTGTGATGTTCACACCGCTGACTGTCAAGTATGTCTACTATGACACTGAGAGGATAGGAGGTAAGAATACAACAAAATGAAAGTGACAAATTATTTGTGTGCATATCAACTGTCAACATAAAAACTGCCTATAGTGTATATTCCCAGTTAATCAAATTATTTAAATTGTGTACCTGTAGTACTAAGCCCGTGGTTTTAGTGCTGTACTCTTAAACATGCATCTTTTTCGGACTACACTTTTGTCAATAGCTGATCTATTTTTTATTTTTTTAATCTATTTTTTTTGTACATTCTTAATTTTTCTTTTTTTAATTTAAATTGTACTGTGTTCACTTTGTGTCTGCAGTCTTTGCTCTTTGCTGCTGTAACACTGTAAATTTCCCCATTGTGGGATAACTAAAGGATTATCTTATTTTATCTTTTCACAGTGGATCTCCTAATGAGGTCGCGAGTCACTCCGAATCGCACCAAGGGGCTGACCTCTGATCTATCCCAGGTTGGGTGCTCTGCAGCCAGAGTACAGGACATGCTGACCACCGTGCTTGCATATATTGAGGATGTGCTGGTGAGTGTCAGACTATTCTTTTGATATGTACAGAATGATAACACAATGCCTTTCTTGTGTTTCTGCTTTAAATGAATCTGTTGTGTCTCAAGAGATCATCTGTAGATTAATTAAACTCAAAACTAATTATGGCTTTAAAATGAATTCTGTTGTGTCTCTCAGGCCGGTAAAGTAGCAGCAGATAACAGCGTGGGCCGCTTCCTGATGGACTTGGTCAACAAGGTGCCCACCATCTCAGCCGAGGACTTTGAGAATATGCTCAACTCCAACATCAATGTAAGTGCATCTCATCAGCTTGAAAATAGGTTAATGTCTCATGTAAACACTTCAGTCACTCCTGAGGGTTGTATTTCCTCGTTTGTTTTAGTGCATCTCCTCCAGTCTTCCACTGTTGATTTACTCGCTGCGCTCCGTCTTGTTCTCAGCACTTTGGCACACACATTACAGGAAGCATTTAATCAGGCTTTGCTTCCTATGTTTAGTGCTCTCCTGGCTCAACTTGTCCAATACTTCTCTACTAAGTACTCATCAAGCATACACAGCAATCCATTGAGTGTACATTTTATCGCTTTAGTCTAGTGCTCCCCGACCTTTTTTGTCTTTAACTCTTGTTGAAGGAGCATCATTTTATGCCTTTTTGAATAACATTGTATGAGAAATCATGTAAATTCTGTTTTGTTGTTGCAGGATCTGTTGATGGTGACTTACCTGTCTAACCTCACCCAAGCACAAATTGCTCTAAATGAGAAGCTGGTGCTGCTCTGAGGGGATTTCTATAAAGTGATTCATATTTAATTTTGTGTACTTTTTTTTTCTTCTTTTTTTTTGGCTGAGACTAATAAAGACGTAAAACAGTCATACAGTTCCAGACACTGATTTCTTTGGCGATATCGTATTCACACACAAGTAATGAAAGTTGGTTTGATATTGAATGTTACTTCATTTCCTGAGCATGTTTATTTAAACTAATTACACTGGAGGCCTAAAATGTTTTGATTAAATATAAACAAGGATGAATTTGTTGATAATAAGGCTGCAAAAAAACTCTGTTCATAATCAGTGTGTGCACTTGTTTGGTACTTAGAATAGTTTCATAAGTATTGTTTTGTTTGACTAAAAGAAAACACATGTAAGAGGTGTTGGTCTCAAAGTTCAGACGCTAAATAGTTGATATCTTTCTACTTATTTTAGACATCGGTCCAGTCGCAGTTTAATCCATCAAATGTATCTATCCTAGAGAGAAAAAAAAAGTCTCTTTCATTTTTGTGTAAGACAGCTGTATTATTTTTTAATTAATTCTCTACATAAATATACATTCAGATCAAAGGCAGAAGTCATTCAGTCAAGTTGCAAACCCCATGTGACAGACCATGCCCGGCCTGAGTTAACATGTGAAGCATAGTGCAAAAAAACAAAAAGTGGGCATGAGGAAGTCGCACACATCACTGCTCTCCTAAAGTAGCACACGTCAATCTACAATATCAGGAAATGCTGCTGATTTCTTATTGCTGTGTTGTCGCTGGGTCACATTTTGGGGCTCCTCAGGGTTTAGTTGGGTCCTTCCCCTTGTCCGGTTTGTTGTCAGGCCTCAGCATCTTCTCCACGGCAGCGTAGGTCTGCACGGCGCGCTCGTACGCGGAGTCTCCGGTTGACTTTGCGATCCCGACAGCCTGTTCCGGGTAGTACAAGGAGGTGCTGACGGTCACCAGGCCCGCAGGGTAAATAAGCCTCTTAACCCTGGAGCTCCTGCCAAGAAACAGCCCCAGGGCGCCGGTGAAGGCTATGACTCCCGCCCGGGGGTAGAAGTCCTGGGGTGGGTTCTTCAAGAAGTTGTAGGTGTCATTCCCAAACCGGACCACACTTTGAACTTTGGGTTTAATTTGGCCATAAGTTCCCTGACACCAGTCCTTGTATGGCTCCAGAAAGTTCCTGAGGGTGGCGACAGTGTCCTCCAGCTGACCCGCTTCAGGCTCCACATACCGAGACTTGGGCTCAGGAGCCGTGTATAAAGACAGCTGGTCCCGGTGGACCGGGGTGGTCGTCCCGCTCTCCTCGTCACCGGCTGCAGCGTACACAGTGACCGGCAGCAGACTCTGAGCACCCGGCATCGTGCTACCTGTCACCTTCAACATGATCGCATCTAGCCATGCATGAACTACGGTGTCCGAGAAGGGACAGGAACACTACTCGTAGCGAAACTCATTCAGCCGGTTGGTTGACTTGATAGATTGAATAAAGTTATTACACTTTTTACGCGTAAATGTTTATTACTATGATTGCAAATTGAGCAGCCTAGTATTCATGAATATTATATATATTATATAAAAAATATTGTTAGGGCTTATACGGTATTTATAAGCAGTTATGTGAAAAAAACTTAAATATTTTCAGTGTTGTGCTCTTTTATAGTTTTCATTTACTCATTTGGTAAATGTTTTCGCGTTTACTGACTTTATGTGGCAGTTTCTTTGCAGACTAAATAGGCTATTAGGCCGAATTATTTTATTTTTTATTAATTAAATACATTTAAAAACAATACATAATGCCTTGAAATGGATAAAACTGTATAATTAGAGTTTTATAAAACGCCATAAGTTACTCTCAGCTCCACTTCAATCAGTTTGTAGCAAACGGATGGTACACATTCATACAATCATGTTGTGTTAATAGGCTATATGTGTTTTTTAAAGTAATTTGTTAATATTATTATTAATAATAGGCTATATTTAATTTATAAATAACTAATGCTTATATAGCCTACTTCTACATAAAATAAATAGCTTTTCCATATTTATTGAGTGTTGATCAGTGTCTAGTCCAGATATTCCTGAACATTAAATAAACTTCTCCAAAACCGGAAGTTAGATTTTATTGTATTTATTATTTGTTGTGTGTTCATTTTTTCAGGTAATGTTTCTCTTCGCTACACTTTTGTATTCAGCCTTTAATTTTCATTATTAATTCATCACATTGATTTATTCTCGAGGGTTTCCTTTTCTGTGTGACGTCATCGGTTTCCAGGGCCGACGGATTGTCTGGTCGTCTCCAAGGCAACGGAAAGCGTCAGCTGCAACAGGCCATTACGTTCAACCAGCATTAGCTTCTTTTACTGGAGATTTTGTGCCTCATTTTTTTTTAAAATCTGTTTGCTGTTGTAGTTGTTTGCTTTGCTGAGATTTGAGAAGATTTAATTTAAGATTTAATACATTTATATTTTTTCTGAATGGAGTCTCTTGGAGTATCATCGGCTCAACACCTGCAGGCACTTTCTGCCTTATTATCAACTCAGCAGGAGGAGGAGGAAGAATGTGAAGTAAGTTTTATGAACTGAATCTCATTCACTTTTCTTATGAGTTGATTGTCTTTTAGTATACATTTTATAGTTGATATAATTAAAGCATAGTCTCAAATTAATACAAGAACAATATTAAGAAAAACGCACAAAGATTGGCTATCTTTTCTGCATATGTAGCCTCTTTTTTTTATTATTGTTTTTCAGGTCATCAGTATTTTTACAACAGACTGAATGAATGGGTGCAATAAGTGTCTGTTTGAATCAAAGACTGAACAATATTGTGGATTACGTTAACATCACTTAATCTGAACAGAATGTGACATCGTCTGCACGGCTTGGTCCTGGACATATTGGCCCCCTGCCCAAAAAAGATAAAGAAGGTAATGCATTATACATTCACATAACCCCCCAAGTCACTGTAATAACTCATGTGGCCTGTCCAAAAGTGCAAGACGCATTATAATGTGTGTGTTTGTTTATTGATTTTTGTTTAGTGTCAACTGCCTACATGAAGAAGGACAGCAAAGACATCTGGAGTCCGGAGGAGGTGGCTGAGGGCTCGCAGTACGATGATCTTTCTGACCCACGGCCACAGCCTGAGTAAGACAGGAACACACTGTGCAGCTACTTTCCTTACTTTTTCACCCATTTTTTTCCATCAAGATTGCATCTTTTCCTGAGGTCAAAAAAAAACATTCATGGGTGCTTGGTTTAGCTCATTCAGTAGAGCAGGTGCGCAGGGCTATAGTCCCTGTCGCTCTGGTCGCAGGTTCAGGTCCTGATTCATCCCCCACTCTCTCTCATCCCTGTTTCCTGTCACTCTACAGGTGTCCTATCAAAAGTGTCCTTGTCAGGGTATAACTCACAACAAATCTGAAACGTTGCTCCACATTTCCCTGACAAAAATGCCTACTAGCCACGTCTTTTACAAGTTTTTACCACGGTTATACCTGAGTAAAAGGTACAGGTCAAGATGCCTGTTGAAAAGTATTTATCAAAATTAGACACCAAATGTTCCACTCTTCATTGACCTCAGCTGACACTCTGCTTCGTTCTTCTTGTTGGTTCCCTTCTGATGCTCAGGGGATGACTTTTGTTTTATGTAATGAATTACGTTTTAACACCTTTGTGTTCAGGTATGAAGTAATCCTCAAGCAGAGTGTGGGGACAGAAGATCTGTTCTTGGGCTTGAATGGAAAGGATCCATCCTCCATGTGCTGTGAAGCTATGCTGGTAATTCATCCTGCAGAGCATTGACTATATTTAGATCCAAAGCACTTACATTATCGATCTTAAAAAATTCTAATGTTGCAGAATGGGATCAGATACACTGAGAGAAACGGAATCTGGCTAAATAACACGATTCTGCCGTTGCTAAGAGTGGGCTGATTTCAAAGAATTCATATGAAGGACTAGATCATTTTAGATACAAAAAAGACAATTCACTTTTTAAAATGCTGGCCAATATAAAATTGATAAGGTGCATAATTCCAACATTTTAGCAGCATAGAGACAAGGACGGTCAAATGCACATGTTTAGAAAATCACTTTTTTTTTTGTTTTAAGATTTATTTTTGGGCTTTTTTTGTGCCTTTATTTGAGAGATAGGATAGTGGATAGAGTCAGAAATGGAGGAGAGAGGAGTGGGGAACGACATGTAGGAAAGGAGCCACAGGTCAGATTCAAACCTTTCGCCGCCCGCTTGGAAGACTACAGCTTCTATACATGGGGCACGCGCCCTAACCACTGCGCCACCAGTGCCCCAGAAAATCACTTTTGAATGACATTACAAACCTTGATTTTTTTCTGCATACAGTATGTCAGGCCAGGTAAGAAATATCTTTACCTTTACAGGCCTGATTAGTTTTCTAACATCTTTGAACCTCCACTAGAACTAATAAGGGGTGAACATATGCAATAGTGAGAAATGTGCTGAACTTGAACGATACAACACAAGTAAAACATTTTTCCTCGTGGATAAAGGGGAAGATTAAATGTTCTCATTGTATAATATTAAGAATTGCTTCTGTTTTTCCCCCCATGCGTAGGTGAAAATAAAACTCCCAGAGACTAAAGCAACTGATGTCGTCCTGGATGTAAAAGAAAAATTCCTTGATCTGCGGACGCCGAAATAGTAAGGGATGCTTTGAAAATCTTCTCTTTGATATTTGTATCCCCTCAAAAATGAGACATCAGTGGTTCAGACCAAAAGCTCCCGTTCCAGATATGTTCTATTAATCAGAGGGTTCACATCATAATCTCGCCTTTGATATCTGTTTCACACTACTCCAAACATCCTCTCTTATATACACTCTCTCTCTCTTTTGCTATCTATTTAACTTTTCCTCTCTCCTCTTTTCAGTAAACTGGGTCTTCATCTCCCACATCCCACTCACAGCCCCGGGGGTAAGGCTCAGTTCTTCAGTGAGAGGGAGGAACTGGAGGTGACTCTGCCAATGAAACGCCCCATGGATTTTCTCATCATGCAATAGGAATGAATGACAACAGCCAACAAATATTGAAAAGACACATAGATGTGAAAAACAGTGAACAGTAGGAGATGAAGCACACACGCTGTGAAGTGGTCATGGAGAAAAAACTGCTTATCATTTCTCTGACCATCTCTTTACGAATTTCATGGTCATTTCACATCTCTGCTCACAGACTCGATGACCAATAAAATGTGAGTTTGTATGCGAGTTATTTGATTTATTATGTGACTGATTTATTTGGATTTCCACATATCATAAATCGTTCTATAAGCTTTGCTGATCTTTTGATGAAAGAGAAATTACGGCAATATTTCGGTTTCTTTGAAAAGATGCCTACTCGAGTACTGAGGTCTAATAACTTGGACTTTGGATTTTGGATTTTGGATTTTGGATTTTGAATTGAGTCTCTTACACTGTATTCAGACTTTAGAAAGAGCTTGTTTCAGGGCTTGTATGGGAAACACATATCGAATTGTATTCCAAATACTTGATATGTTGAGAAACTTTAGGCAAGCTGGTTTGCAACATGAAATAATACCATTACACACAAATCACAATCTAGAAATAAAAAGATAAAAAACAAAGAAGGGGACAAAAGGCTTCTAAACAAGGCGAGATTGTAGCTGACTTATAGTGGCTATCATAAACACACTTTTTCAACATACACATGCATGTATACATTGTAATAAAGACACACAGACTTGCAAAAAGTCAAAATCTATCATGTAGGTATTAGCCATCTTTTAAAGCAACAATTTAACATTGAGGAACTCTTGAAACTGAAACACCACCAAACGCGCATGCACATCTGGAGTAACCAGCCAATCAAAGGTGACACAGACAGGTCACCGAAGTTAAATTCCTCGTGTGTGCAAGCAAAAAAGCTGATTCTGATTCAATTAAGAAAACATCATAACAAGAGGTGGGACTGGGCATAAAGTGCAAATACTTCTTTAGGTAGAGTTTACATACAATACAATACATAGGCCTAGAGTAGGCCTATGTATTTTTGAATCTACACATTATAGGTCGAAAATCTGTTCTCGCTTCTCCCTGCATGCTTTAATTCACTTAAGGGTAAAAAGCACTCATTGTAACCAGCCAACACTGCTGACAATCGAGTAATATAATCAGAGCTCCTTCTGACTGTTTTCCACATCGGTGCAAAGTTAGCGTTCATTCATTTCAGTATTTTTTTTAAAGTAAATTTGAAGTTATAAGATTTTAATTTTTACAGTCCAAAGTATAAGATTGGGCTCAGTTGGCTTTGCACAGAAACAGCTGAGAGAAGTTAGGGCCACGTTTTGCTTTATTTGTGAGTACATCTCTAAACCTAAGCTATTCCACTTCTAAATATACTTAAAGGTGCACTATGTAGATTTTGTAGTGAAATTTGAAAGTTGGAGAAGAACAATTCTCTGCTATATTTTCTGAACAAAATACACCCATTTTATCTAAAGGAAAAAATGGGTCCCTGGATGTTTGGCACTAAAAAGCTACCAGGAGAGTTACAGTTTCACTGTTGCGGACCCACCACCATAACTTCTCAGGTAGCATTTTATCTTCAAACAGTGTTACAGGGACCAAATGTTCCTCTGAGGACAGTTTGTGTACAGAGTTATGAACATATACCACAGAATCTGTACACTTCTACAACATTCACATTTCTCTACCAAAAATCCACAGTGCACCTTTAAAATAATACCAATAATAATCATAATAAAAACTTTTTGTACAGTACATTATATAAATGAAGTTTGCAGAGTACTTTTCATAGAACAAGTAAATACAAGAAAAACACAAGAAATGATGGATTATCTGTGACAGGTAGCCATATAATTTATATCACATCATCAGTCAGATATAAAAGACGTGCTAGTTAAAGTTTAATGTAGGATCGGGAAAGATAATTTGCATAAAAGTCAAGTTTAGTAAACAATTTCAATCAGTACCGGTAGGCCTACTTCTACTTTCACAACATTGAAAATAAAAGAAGAACGTGTTCTTTTACTTGATTTGACATGACTTGTGCATTTTTTTTGACATCTCAGTTTACAACCAAGTACATCTCAAAACCTAAGCTATTCCACTTCCAAATAATTATACTTAATTATAAGAATACCAATAATACCAATATAATAAAAACCTTTTGTACAGTACATTATATGAATGAAGTTTGCAGAGTGCTTTACATAGAACAAGTAAATACAAAAAAAAAAACCAAAAGAAATTATGGATTATCTGCAACAGGTAGCCATATAATTTATAAAACATCAACAGTCAGATATAAAAGATGTGCTAGTTAAAGATTAACACATAGGGTTGAGTTCTTGTGTTTCCTGGGTTCTTATAATGGTTCTTGTGATGGTCGAGGTTATATATGTCTGTTGGGTATCGTGCAATATGGGTTATTTTCTGTTGAATTGTATTTAATTATTTTTTAGTATTTTGTTATGTTCTTCTGTGTTTGGTTTAGTTTGTTCTTATTTTTTGCTGTTTGTCAAAGCACTTTGTAAACCTGTGTTTTTAAAAAGGTGCTATAGAAATAAATAAAGTTATTATCATTATTATTATTATAGGATCAGGAAAATGACACTGAAAGATGATGTGCATAAAAGTCAAGTTTAGGCCTACTTCTGCTTTCACAACATTAAAAAAAAAAAAAAAAAAGAATATTTTCTTGTGCATTTTTTTTTTTTTTTTGACACCTTAATTTAAAACCAAATTCATCCCTGAACCGAGCAGCCTGAGCCACACCTCCGTGCACCGTTACCGCAGCAGCAGCAGCAGCAGCAGCAGCGTCGGTGGTGGTGTGATCATGTGACTCCTGCCTTTACGACACAACAATACAACACACACCGTATCGGTCTGCTTTCACTTCTCTCTCCCCCACTCTCCCCCTCCACGCCTCGCTCTCGGTATGGCGGACGGCGAGAGGTCCCCCTTACTAGCAGACCTGGGAGAAGGTGCTCTCGGCATCGGCTCCGGCGGGCTGTCTCCGGGTGCGGCGCCTTACGGTGTGCCCAGCAAACCACAGAGTGAGTATCCATCTGTCTCTCTCTCTCTCTCCTCCATGTACTCCAAAGCCTGAGCTAGCCTTAGCTCCCACGTTAGCATGCACTGACTGGGCATTCTGCTTTAACCTGCTTGCCCAGCTGTCAAATATAATTTCGTGGCGTTGTCCGTGCGGGTACACTGAAAACACCTCTCTGAGAGTTTATCTACGAGCATCTCCTTGTTTCATGATAAAATGCTGTTTCAGACATGTGATGAAGCAGAGGTTGAAGCGTTGTGTGTTAGCATGTTAACCTAGCCTGATAGCTGCAGCCTCAAACCCCGCATGTTTGCAGAACTCTGCAGAACTACAGTAATAATGCATTTCATTAACATATTCCGACGTTAACTGTTGCATGTGTTTCAGCTGTGCAGTGCTTTTTACTGTGATGGTAAGATAGGTTACTGCAAGGCTGAGCTAGCTGAGGAACACCTGATTTGATTGACTGATGGGAGATCCATTAAGGGAGGCTGCAGAGGGATGCTCCAGCAGAGAGCTGCGACCAATAGCATGCTCGCATAGGGAGGGGATGTTTTTTTTTTTTTTAATTCATTAATGGGGGGAAATGCATGATGAGAGAAAAGCAATAACCCTGATCACATCTGTCTATTTCAAAGTGTGACCTGCTCCTAAGTTAAGTTTGCACATTTCATCCTTGCACATTAAATGAGTGTACCTGCTCATTATTACATCATTTCTTATTGCTGGCTGATGACATGTCTGCACACTTAGTTGCACTTTGACGTATGTAAACACAACTCTCTGTAATGTAACCACATTTTACACCTCTGCCCTCCAGAAAAGTATGTTTACATTCAGTTATACACTCTGTCTTATTCATTTTATTTAGTCTTTTTTGAGACTATTTCCTTTGTAATATAGCAAGAAGTAAGGTGTTTTACCTGCTCTTTTGTAGTGTTAACAGACAAAGAGTAAGGTGTTTTTACCTGCTCTTTTGTAGTGTTAACAGACAAAGAGTAAGGTGTTTTACCTGCTCTTTTGTAATGTTAACAGACAAAGAGTAAGGCTTTTACCTGCTCTTTTGTAGTGTTAACAGACAAAGAGTAAGGTGTTTTACCTGCTCTTTTGTAATGTTAACAGACAAAGAGTAAGGCTTTTACCTGCTCTTTTGTAGTGTTAACAGACAAAGAGTAAGGTGTTTTACCTGCTCTTTTGTAGTGTTAAAAGACAAAGAGTAAGGTGTTTTACCTGCTCTTTTGTAAAGTGTCTCGAGATAACACTTGTTATGAGTTGACGCTATACAAATAAAAATTGATTGATTGACTTGAGTAGGTAATTTGAATTTCCCTCGGGATCAATAAAGTATCTATCCATCTAATGTTAATCTAAATTCTGGATGTATATATTTCTTTCTCTTGTATTTGTGTTAGGGTTTATTTACTTTGTATGTATTCTTCTGTTGTTATTTGCATTGATAACCCTGCAGCTGTAACTTCCACAATCTCCCGGTCTATCATCCTGCTTAATAGAAATGTAGAGCAGACTGTACAGTATTTTGCAATAGATCTCTCGATTAATCCGTCTCATTTATGAACTCATTCTTTAACTCTGGTTTCTGTTTCTCACAAGACTCTTATTGCTTGGGACTGACCCTGCTCTGCATTCCAGGAGAGTTTTTCTCCTAAAGCTCCTTTCTGTTGAACTCGAGACCAAATCTTATTATCTTGTTAATCACAACGTTGAGGTTACTTGTCATGAGTATTAGGTTTTTTTTTTTTCTTCTTTTCAGGGCCATTACACCACTTTTGCAACTGCGTTTCCTCAGCAGTTCATTAAATGGTCACTGGTTGTGTTATCATATTATTCATTATTGTTTCACTTTTCCTGTCTCCCGCCTTGTGTAGGCTTCCCTCCATTCCCAAGCCCCACCCAGCCCTCAGTGCTGCTAGGGGAGGACCCTCCACCCTACTCCCCTCTCACTTCCCCAGAGAGTGGCAGCGCCCCTGTTATCAGCTGCAGAGTGTGCCAGAGCTTGATTTCTGTGGAGGGCAAGATCCACCAGCACGTGGTGAAGTGTGGGGTTTGCAATGAAGCTACGGTAGGTCTCAAGAGGAGTTACTCCAGCAAAATTTAACACACAGAGAAGGTTTATGTCCCGCTTCTGAGTCCGTACGACTTCAGTGTGTTCACCTGAGTTCAGTTCGCAAAGTCTGAATGTTGCAACAACAACGAAAAAACAGAGTGGAACGTCTCTGTTACAAGTTATATTTGAGCAAAAAGTTGATGTGCAATATGTGAATTCATCAACAAGTATTATAGCGTGAACAAAACATATTTTGACCCCCATGTGATGACGATTATGACGTCAAGTCGGCTAGTCGGGCTCCTAATTCTTTCCAGAGTTTCCAAATAGTTGCTGAAACTTGAATATGTGTTCATGTGCATTTCGCAACTCGGAGACTCGTTTTTCCGATATGTACGACGCCAACTGGACATATTCACGGTATCAACACATGAGTGGAGAAAGAACATCCTGAGAACCAGGAAATGGTTATAAAGCTGCTTCAATAAGCGGCGGTCTCATCTCCAGTCTTGCACCGGTTGTGTTATAAACGTCATCAACCCCTCACACGCGCTCCTGCTGAATTTTCCTGAAGATGTCCTGCTGCCTTTCACACATCAGCTCATCCCGCTCTTCATGTGAACATTTTACTCGGGGGGGCTGGGCGGGGAAAAGTCAGGGGAAAGAAGCGGGGCTGAACTCGCTCGACTCACCACTTAATTACAATAGAGCTGAACCCTGGGTCCACGATGTATACCTGCAGAGCAACAAATAAGGAAATCATTCCCTGTTTTTCGCACACCTCACTGGTGGGTTCATTCATGTATCAAAATAGTCTTATACTGGTAATTACGAAACCAATGCAAGCCAGAACTAGATTTTGGTGTTAACAATGTGCGGGCTGTTTCAGTATTAATGTAAGTGTTTGGTGCACACCTGTCCTGCACACAGTCTAGTTCAGTTTAGCTTTTTTTTCATCTACCATTTACAGCAGTGGGTCAAAAAGTAAATTCCAGCGCTTGGGTAATTTAAGGTTGTTGGGTTTTTTTTTTCTTGTCATTGAGTTTCAACACAATTAGTTTTCAGTTTCATTATCCTTATTAAGATGAATAATCCACCAGACTCACACTGAGGTCACTTTTAGTCCTCACTGGTAGAAAGTAGTTCCACTGTTTCTGTTTCAAAGCTGAACCGGACATTGGACTGTAACTTTCTGTAGTGTTTTAAAATCACCACCACCAAGACGGGTTTGCAGACGTTAAGCGGTTGTATTGGTTCATCAAAAACTATGAGCGTTTACTTAATTAAATTAATTAAATGGGGTCATTTTGGTCGAGGGAAAGCAGTGTAGCATGAACCTGTGTGTGCACTAAGCCGTTTCAGCAATATTTATAGTATAGATCCTCTTTAACATGCTCAGCTTTGACTTCTGCATACATTTGAAAGCTTAACAATTATATCTGATTATTATTCTGGTGCTAAAGGCTTTCCTGATGCAAGTCACATTGCATATCTTAAGTCTAGTCACAGTCTTGTCTGATGCTACAGAACTCTTGTTTCTTTCTCTGTAAATACATCATCATAGTTTGTGAAAACACATCCGAGTATTTATTTTAATGATGCTAGCGATCAGATTCCATTAGATTTTGCGATACCATGTTTTGTCATAAACCGCATAAAAAATTCAGTATGTTCACAACCTGTAACTGAATCTTTTCTGTTTGAAGTTTAAATCAAAGTGCTGGAGTGCCTGATCCAGAACATGTGACATGCTGAAGTGAGAACACTGTGAGTGACGCTATTTTTACAACCGCCTCATTCTTACGTTGGGTCGGTAATTAAGCAAAAATCACATCTCATATGACAGCCAAACACTTCAGTTCAGACTTACTGTGACTGATCAGGTGTAGTTAGACGCAGCAGGAAACAGCATGCACAGAGAAAAAGATCCAAAATAATTAGGATTTAAATTTAGCTGATGGTAACAGCACGTCATTTAAAACGACCAACGCTGTCTGATTTTACAGGATGAAGGGGCGTCATGCATGCTCATCACTCGCAGCTCTGCTGTTCAGTACACAGATGGAGAAAAAATATATAAAACATGTCCAGATGTACAGATTGGAAATATGAGCAATCGACAGACGGAGGAACATATGTACAGAAATATGGCCATGGCTTACAAATAAAAATATTTTGACACAAATCTGTAAAAAAACCAAAAAAAAAACGATAGCTGAGGTTTCATTGAGACTGGAGTCAGTCTGGATGCATCGTTAAAGTTACAGATTGATGTTTCATCACACAGACATGTTTTAAAACCCAAGCATTTTCTGTGATCCGAAGATCTGTGAGGGATGTTGGGCAGGAGGCGAAATATGCTCCTGTTATAACTGCAGGGTAGCTTTTTTTATTTTTTTTTGTTTCAAGCAAATAAGTTTGATCTGGTCTGGTTCTGTTTCTGTGTTAATGGGGCGCTCCTTCTGTTCGTGTCACTCCCCTCTCCTTAATTAGGCTGATGCATTTGTTTGTTGTGACATAACAATTTGGTGCGGCCCTGCTTTAATTTGACAGCCAAGGAGGGATGACAGTCCATTGAGTAGTTGCAAATAAACAATTTAAATGCTTATTTCGCTGCCGCTAATTGAAATAGCTCAACAAAAAAAAAAAAATCAGAGTTAATGGTGATTAACACGAGGCAGAAGCAGCTGAATATCTAAGACCGAATGGCTGGAGCAGGGATTATGAAACTGAAGATTCAAATTACTGAAGACATCATGTGTGTTTATTGTGGAAAAAGGTAACTTACCTGCACATTACCCCCAAATGATCAACAAACCATCCTCAGGGAGACAAAGCAACATGTAGTTTGAGCGCTTTATTCCCGAGCGATCTTGTAGTTCTCCTGTGGTGTGAGTTCAGCTGATCATGGCTGCGCTCACAATCCAGAAACGGATCCATTGGGGGCAGGGTGGTGCGCCATCTGAGTGGTCAGAACCCGTGGCGCTGACAGACTGAGGCGAGCACGGAGTAGGGGGAAATTGGGGGTTAGATTTTGTAAAGAAATGGGCTAAATATGGGAAAAACATTTTTAGAATGATGCAGTGCAGTTCAACCGTAACACAAACAATATTCTCCTACATGAATATAAATCCACTTGACACTATTTGCAGGCGTTAAGGGACCAGTTCAGCCCTGGATCCCCCCTAACTTCCACTTCCGCTGCTGCTGGATAATACATAAACCAATTTGTTGTTATTAGTAGTTGTGAAGAAATACAATGTCCTCAAATGAAAAAGTTTGAAACAAGGCGCAATATGACTGACCAGCTAACTCACTCATATCTACCCTGTCTGCACCTGTGAGAGTGTGAGGGCAGCAGCCATGCTACAAATACAGAAGCTTAAGCTGGGAAAAAAAAAAAAATATCTCCTCGTTTCATCAAGCCATAGATTGATTATTGGACGTGTGCCTAATTGTGATTTTTGTGTCCTGTAAGGTAATTACTCCAAGAAATTGTAGGTCAAATCTTATCTGCTAACTTTGTTTTTGTACATACCAGATGTATTCTGGGAGCTTACTGTGTAAATTAAGCCTGTTACTTAATGGATCTGGACTGAGCACGTGTTTGTTGTTAGCCTGCTTCTGTAGATGCTTATCTTTATTCATGAAACGCTTGTAATACTCGTTTTGATCTTCCAGGGGAAAAAAAAATCTCACCTCAGGCTACCCCGTTCAGTCTGAAAGTCGCATAAATGCTGCTTTGTCATTTCCTCCTTCTTCTTTTTTATTAGACCTCTGATAGGCTACAGGCAGCATATGTGACACACCTACATTTGGTCGCTGCCACAATTCACACTACAGATTTCTTGTGTTCCCACGGCGTTGTTTTTTTCTCCGCTGTGTCATTGCCGCTCTCGTTCCTCTGCAGAAACAAACTCCCTCAGTTGTTGTAAGTGAAATTGATCAAGGCGCAGGAAACTTGCAGGACTCCATCTGATCTGGTTAGTCAGAGTTTAACGACGCAGACGGGAGAGCCATCAGCGGGACACACAGCAGGAGGATGTTCTATTAAAGCCCAGAGGAAGGTGTCGGACTCCTCCAGTTGTACTTGTAGGAAACTCAGATTAAAGTTTCCGTTCTCTGCGTGAGCTCAAACGTTGTCCTTGACTTGCCGATCGGGGGGCCCACAGTCACATGTGTCCTACTGAGACGTTACAAAGGAGACTGCACTGTCAAGACGAACACCTGGTGCATTAAATCATACACATGAGCACTATGTTCTTCAAAAACTACGTTTATGATTCTGTACATGATATCATTTTTTACAGGGGATCGGAAAAGCATAAGATTTTAATGATTTAGATTAAAAATGATCTGAGTCTATATCGATATTCTAATTGCTTGTAGACAATTTCTCATGTACAAAAGGGGCTTACACAGGCTATAAGCATCAAAGCAACAGTTTAATTCTCCTTGAGAGTGAAGACAATTTAGCAGTAGAAGAATAGCGCCAATCTCCCTTGGCACTCGTTACATCGACATCTGATGTTGACCCTGAATGAAGGAGGTGCTGCTCAGTTGGTAAGCAGCTGCACTTGAAACATAAAAGACGATTTTTCCGACATGATTACTGCCACTCTTTCTCAGATTCCTTCATCAAATGAAGCCCTGCTGTGATCCGTTTCTTGCTTCCTGTCATGTCTCCTTGTTGCAAAATTCCTGCTGCTTAGAAGCCCGATCTTTCCGTCACTGCTTAGCAATGTGCGATCGTCATAAAGACAGGACTGCATGAATATAGCGAATGAATATGCTTGAAGGCACATGTAACAGATTTATCAGGCAATTAAGGACTGGTCCTGGATTTCCATCTCTAGATATCTTGATGCATTATGTTACTTGTGTACCCTGATACGGCATTCTGCGGCAGAAATATTCAAATATATCGTAGAAGCGTTCGTAATCGTAGAAGAAATTACGAGCCAAATCTTTTCGACTAGGTTGAGATAAAGTTGTTGTTTTAAAGAAGAAGGCCTCAGGACGACCTTTGCTCTCCTTTCTTAACAATCATCATCATGATTCCCTAAGTTTCCTAACCTGCGACTGCAGTAGTGCCACTTCTAAAAACTCTCCCTCTCTTCCTCACTTTGTATTGGTTCAATTCTTGTCTGTCAGGAATAATTGGCTTGTTATTGACTCTCCCATTCTAATGCCCTGCTTCTTATCTCTTCCTCCCCGTGTGCCTCTGTTTCCCTCTGCAGCCCATTAAGAACGCCCCAGCAGGGAAGAAGTACGTTCGCTGCCCCTGCAACTGTCTCCTCATCTGCAAAGTCACTTCCCAGAGGATCGCCTGTCCCCGGCCATATTGGTGAGATATTTTTTTTCTTTTCCAAGTGTGTTGAGTGTGTGTGTGTGTCTCCACTGCGAGGCCCGCCAGAAGAACTTGTGTGTCTGCATGAGAGCAAAATGAGGCAGAGAGGTAACCAGGTGCGATGGGAGCAGCAGTCCCTCAATTAAGGCTGTGCTCCCAGTTGCAGTTTACATGCAGTGCTCAGCGAGCCGGGCGAGGAAATAACAGCCTCATTAAAAACACCACATCATGTGTTTCGCCTCAGCAGTATGGGAGGAGTGTCTGTATGGGTGATAATGCTGTATAGTACTGTATGTAATGGGGTTTGTGTTGGGTGAAACTTTATTCAGAGTAGGGAAATATTTTGAAAGTTTGCACCTTGAAGCAAAAGAAAAAATCCACAACTCGGCAGGTAAATGCTCTAATTCTGAAGAGTAGCTCCTCACCAAATCCACATTTAGTAGATTTTCATTAGTATTCAAATATCAGAGCTGATTGAGCTTCAGAAGAACAAAAACAGGTTAAAGTGAAAACTGGAAGGGCTCCAAGAAGTTGTCGTAAATGTCTCTTGTGTTGCATTTTGCGTTTCTCAACTCATCACTAGGTTGCCAAAAAGCTCAGGAAAGAAAAGTTTCAGGGGCCATCCGTCAGGAGGAAGCTCAACGAAAAAACCGTAAAACACTTTTTTTACAGGTCAAACCGATGCCAACGTGTTTGGATTTCTATCATATAAAAACGGGCTGATGTCAGTCACAGCAAATGACTTTGGCAGCTCGTCTGAACATCATGCTGCTGCAGCCTGGTGTAATTGGTGAGACAGATAAGAGTCGTTGTTTATGCCTCAGGCGTAAAATGTGCAACAGCAACATTTTTAGCCATCATGCTTTTTTTTTTGGGTGGGGGGGGGGGGGTTAAGTTTTAGCTGTTATGTAAATGTGTGTCATTTTGAACGGCACATCATACAATCTTTTGTCATGAAGTTCTGAGACACACAATTCTCAGTCAATTTCTGCTTGGCAAAATATCGTGCTGCAAAATCCAGTTTTTCGATGAAATTAAAAGTCTCAAAACCTTCAATGATTTACCGGCTATTTGTTTTGGCCTGATGAAAGGCAGGGATGGTAATTTTCCTCCAGATGTGCTCTGAAAAAGGAACGAAGAAAAATCTGTCATCTGTTGTAAGCATGTAAAAAAACTTGCACCAATGTCTGCCACGAGGTCCCAATCTGATGAACCAATCACACGCCTCCCTGTCTCCCTGCTCGTTCTCTACGTCTTGTGTGCACTCGCCCACACTCACAGAGTTTATACTGAGAGTTTACTTACTGCTGAATGAGACATGAGACGACGTAGTTTCTACACAATGCGAGAGATGAGCTGAGGTCCGCTTCTGGATCAACGGCGCTCGTTCGTGTAAGTGAGGGGGCGTGGCTTTTGAGGGAGCACAGAGGGGAGGGGGTGGGTGTAGACGGAAGCACTGAGGGAATGCTACTTTTAAAAATCATGCTAGTTTTAGAAAATGACCAACCCTGCCTTTAACTTGCTGAACAAAAGATAAAGATTTAACAGACATTTATGGAACTGAAAATTGTTCATTTTATGACCATTTAACTAAATGTTTTGTTGCATCCACATGTAGCACACAGCTGTCTCTAGCCAACGAGTCGATGTAAAAGACGGTACACTACCTTTAAACAATTGGCAGTCAGAGACTATCTGGCAAATATATAAAGGGTATTCACAGACAGATTTCTTCCACCAGGAGAATAAAAAATGTGGAAATCTGGACTTTGCGGTTTCAACTTGATTGGAAAAGCTTGAGGATGGAATGTAGATTAGGTGTCACAGATACGCTTAAAGTCGGAAGAGATACTTTAATTTGTTGGCAGAAAAGAACCAACTCTTCCTTTCATAGCTGTCTGGTTGTGTTCAGCACCTGTGAGGACGTTTGACCTTCCTGGCTTTATTACAGTTGACCAAAGGTTTTTCATTTCTTCCTCCGAGGCGTATTTTCCCTGCATTGAATTGCTCTGGAGGGTTTACATTCCCTCTCACTGTTTTGCATTCAGACCAGACATGCTGACTAAAGCAGACGCCTCTCTGCGCCGCTGTCTGATCAGTAATTCTGGACAGCTGTGGTTATGTGTGGAAGTTGCTTGTGGAAAAGAAGTGTTAGTTCTAATGAGAAGCCTTTAACCCTTTCCTGCAGTCAGAGTGAGTCTCACAACACCAGGCAGTGATTGTCAGCTCGCATTGATGCTGAATATATTATCTGGAGTCATTTGAGGTGTGAATGTTGACCTTGTGTGTCTTAACATGTTTGCTTCTGTCTTTTTTTTTTTTTTTAGTAAGAGGATAATTAATCTTGGCCCCGTTCATCCTGGACCTGCCAGTCCTGACCCCCAGCCAGCTGGAGCCCGCGTCTCCTGTGGACACTGCAGCAACACCTTCCTGGTAACACACAAACCCTACTTATATATATACCATTAAATTAACTTAAGGCAAACATGTTTGTTACCTTTAATACAGATGGACAGGTTTCAGAATCACATTTTCTCACAGACTTTATAAAACATGGTCGTAGTCTCAGTGATGTCACCTGTTGGTCTCCGAAGAGGCGTTTTGAAGCCAAGCGATCCACCTAGCAACAGGCAAAGAAGTACAGCTACAATGTGTCCAGCTGTTATTAAACTCAAGTCAGCCATGTGCATAACTCTTGGGCTAAACGGTTAATGTAAAAATTAAGATTCTAATCTTCTGAGATTTTAAATCGATTCATAACTTCCAAATTTTTTTTCTTTTTTTGGGCTAATCAGTCACTCCCTGCTAAGTGCTAATGCTAGCTCTTAAACTCAGTAGAATGCCAAATGGAGCAGCAAGACATTCAGCCAGTCTCACAGCTGACTGGAGTAGATCCTGAAGTATGGACTAATTCATAAATAGACTTTGAATCCAGAATCGTTTTGAATCGAGAATTCTGAATCAAATCGTGAGACACCCAAAGATTCCCAGCCCTACCCTGTAGAGTGTGTGCCTATAAAGAAAGGAGCTACTGATACTGATACATTATTTTTCTAACCTGGCTTCCTGCTGTATAAAGAGTCATTTTAATGGTAATTCATTGGTTTCATTTTTTTTGGAGCCAGCCTCAACTGGACACCTGGGATCTGCAGTTCTTTTTTGCACTTCCTCATTTGCTTCATTTTTCAACAACCGGAGGTTACTGCTTCATTTTACATTTGATTCAAAGTTGATGCAACATTTCCACATTTTGGGAAATTTGCTGTCTTGCCATGATTTTGATTAATAAGATCAAGTCTCACGTCTGTCCGTCTGCTATCCAGCCAGTGCATAAAGACGGGAAACAGGAGAAAACTGCCGGTCTAGTTTTGTCCCAAAGTTACAAAATTCATTCATCAAAATGTGTGAAGCTCAGCAGTGAACTCATTAAATCTCTCAATCCATTAAGAAAACTCATCAGACAAAGCAACAACAGTTCTAAGCCTTAACACAGCAATTAAGATCACATCTACACTGGAAATCACTGCTACATGTTCATAAATAATCCTGAACAGAACGCCTGTTAAACCTCAGTGTGTCGTCTTTTTATTGAAAGGTTTTTAAAATCGAGACCAGAGACCTGTGCTATTTTGCAAAACTATAAGTATGTTATTAATCTGTTTATCCAAGTTTTAGCTGAAAGGCAAATAAGGAAATGTAGCCTGCCCTCTACTGATTTGAAGCCTCTAATTTGGTATTTATGCCTTCACCCTCTTGTTTTGTTTGTTGTGCCAGAGGTGAGCATAGTTGGTTTAGAGGGTAGATGCTCAGTGTAACATTTCTCTTTCTTGATTCACCCTCAAACATACCCTTCTTGACTTGTTGATTTGACTCACAGTGGGATCGAGAAAGACTTCAATCTAGGGGCTGAGAACATCAACCTGTGAGAACAAATGTAACTAGAGTAAAAAGTCAAGTTAGAAGTGGGTACATTTCCACACATCAACACAATCAGACTTCTTTTCTTTTCTAACCAGTCTAGTCCCCATTAGTAAGAATGACTGTTTCAAGGCATATGTTGCATTTATTTTCTATTTCCGAGGAGTTTATCATACAAATACTGTCCAAGTCTCTGGCACTGATCCTCAGCTCTCCTGTATTGAACTTCACTGTCTCGAGCCAAGAACCAATAAAACGTTGTTGAATAGTTTATGTATTTGTATGCAAAGTAGCTTAGTAATAAAACAGCTTTTTCCTTTGTCTTTCTTTTGCTTTGGAGTGAAGCTTTTGTAATTTGTGGCTGAAATATCTTGTGACAGTTTCAGCAGGCCTGAGGTTTTTTTTGTTGTGAAACGTACTGTAGCACGGCCAGAACAGTGAATTATAGAGGAGCTAAAACCTCTTAGCACCAGCGCCAAGTAAATGTTAAGTTACTGGAGCAGATCAATAACCCTATCAGCCCTCTGCTGATATATTTCAACCGTTTTGTGCTAAAGAGGAAGCGAAATTTAACTTACTGCCCTCTTAACAATGTGTGGGACAGGGGGAGACGGTTTGGATATATGGTGAAAGAAAGGAGTCAGAGACAGCGGGGTGAAGTGCTAAAAGAGGTGAGACGGATGGTTCAGGCTGCTTAGCATTCAGGCGGACCTTTTCTACCTGCTTGAAGACAGCGCGGCTGAATGAAAATACAAATCTGTGCCCTGGGTGGCGTCGCCGTGATCCTTTTGTCGCAGATCTGGCGATAATGTTCTCGGCGCTTCCCATACAGAGCGTTTCTATCAGAACAAGAGGGATGTACAGCACACACAAGTGCGTCCGGCTCTGCAGGGTGAACGAATGTATCACACCGCAGTGTTAAGAGAGGGAATAAATGTTGACTCCCAGAGAGAGAGAGAAACCCATTTCTCTTTCTCAGCTTTTTGGATGGCATGCGGCGCTAGTTGGCGAGGACTGGAACGGCTGTGTGTGAAATATATCATCAATTCATGCAGCAGCCAGATACAGTCTGTATTTTGACAAAGGGTTTATTGTTTCTTTATACATCGCTGCTCTGTGACATTAGGTCTGTCACATCACCAGCCTCATCAGTGCTGCATTTTCAGTTTATTAATGAGATGAGTTGGACTGTCGTTTAATCAATCAGCTGTCATCTGAATTCTCTCCAGCAGTTAGTATAGAAGCCAAAAATGAAGGTCAGATTGTATCTATTGTTTACAGTCTATTCAGTATTGGTGGTGAGCGTTTTCACCAGGAAATTATTGTGATGATGGCGGTCATTGTATGGACCTCTCTCACCTGTTCACTGGGGTACTTTGGCTTAGAGGGAGAGATTTGTTTAAGGTCTTGTAATGTGAGGGTTGTTGCTTCTTTCTGGTTTGTATCATTGACAGTTAAATATTTAGGATGACAGATTTTTGATTTGTGACTTTAGGGCTTTACAGTATTTATACAAAGTGACGTTACCAGAATGTATTGCTTTGTTGGTCAAGACAAAAAAAAAAAAAGATATTGCAGGGAAGGCCTTTAACTCTTTATTTTTCAAATTTTAGTTTGCATTATTCAGACATTACCAACAACTGTACTTAGACGGCCTCCTGTCTTGAAAAGTGAAGCTAATGTGGAAGTGCAAAATCGTGCAGGTCGTCGAGTGTCGGCTTGATGCTGACTCCAGGAACACCGGGAATCACATACACACCACAGGCGAAAAGGCTGTTTTTACAGCATTAATAAACATGTTCACAGCCTGCTACAAAAAACGAAATAGTTGTGATTGGTTATTGTCATCACTGGCACACACTTTAAGGGGGGGTGATTTTGTTTTTAAAAACGCCTCTGTTTTGATTTGATGAACGATACGTGTTATCCATAGTTAGGCGTGTAGCTGACATGATTGACAGGTGTCAAGAGGCTTAGAACCCGCCTCAGCTCCAGCTCTCAGCCTGTCGTTAGGCCTAACAGGATTTCCAGCATGGCGGCTGCTGCCGATGAGCCTCCTGACCCCCCTGCAGGAACAGATGGCTGACGTCACTCAGGCTTCATCCATTAATATTAACAGTCTATGAAACAAACCCAAACGTCTCCTCCAAGCACTTATAATAAAACCTTATGGCCAATACAAAGACATGCATTCTTAATTCCAGATGCAGACACAGCATAAAGAAGTAGTGAAGGACTTTACAACTATAAATATGCACTTTTGATTTCCAGCCAAATGCATTGTCTGAAACTTTTTGATTGGAAAGGTGTAAGCAGTTAGAATATCAATTGATGAGAAATATTCTGAATGTAATATTTGTTGAAGGCCGTTTCTTCCTGTGCACATTTGAGAAAAACATGTTTTTTTTTTTTTTGTGTGTGTTTTGAAGCTGAAGCTTGCATGTCTTTCCTTTTTGTAATTGCAGTGGACAGAGTTCACAGACCGGACGCTGGCCAGGTGCCCACACTGCAGGAAAGTGTAAGTAGCTATAAACAATTCATCCATTATACCCTTTCAGTCTCACTTTACTTGTAAATAGTAGTTTTACATTGTCAAGGCTCTTAGCTGCAGCTTTTATTCAGTGAAACCTGCGTGGAGTGAGCAGCGTCAGGGTCTTTCTCAAGGACAGAACACACACGCACACACACACACACACACACACACACACACACACATGGTATCCGGTTTGTGTGGCTTTTGTCTTTGACCTCAAATGCTGCAACACATTTTTCCTCACCCGCTTCGGAGTGTTAACATCTGTCTCATAACATCAGGAGCTTTCTGATCAGAAGGATTTGAACTACAAACCACATTCATATATCACTGTCTGAATAAGCGTCTTAAGAATGTGAGCAAAGT
Organism: Labrus bergylta; assembly: GCF_963930695.1. Classification (NCBI taxonomy): domain Eukaryota; kingdom Metazoa; phylum Chordata; class Actinopteri; order Labriformes; family Labridae; genus Labrus; species Labrus bergylta. The sequence goes on from NC_089198.1 coordinate 10,059,578, forward strand.
TCATGGGACTGTGGGGGGGCTGTGAGTTAGCAGGCATAACCAAGGTTTTCCTTTTAACCACCGTCCTTAATACTTAATCACAACAAAACCATGGGACAGGTCACAGTAGAAAAAAGACTGATGTAAAATCATACAATTGTTGACTTCAAAATGGCACTATCTGCTTTGGTTTCAAGGTTTTTGTAGCGGGAATGCGCTGCTGTTTACATGAATATTTCATGTATATACTCACTAACATACAACGTTGTATACTACATGAAACCCTTGAAGCTGTTGGCTGATAGCTTGATTTTTTTATTTTCGAGTTTGACTCGTCAAAATGCTCGCTTTGACAACGACTTAGTTCTCAGAAGGACACAGAGTTTTATCACTGGGTTTGTATATTTTTGTTCTAATCAAATTGATTTCTGTCGTCTGTTTATTCATTTCTGCAGCTCGTCTATTGGTCAGAGGTATCCCCGGAGGCGGAGCTTGTGGTGTTTTCTACTCTGCTTGCTATTCGTCATCTCAACTGCGGGGCTGATAGTGAGTTGGCCATCCAGGACGCCTTACTATTTTGTTTTTATTTTTCATCTTTTTATCTCTATTTTACCAGGAAAATATTTCTGGGAACTAAAACTAACATCCAAGATATCAAGACCTTCTGTTAAGTATATACACATCATCAACGGTGACATGTTTAAGGGCTAAAATGTCACAAAATATTTAAATGTTGTCTCATCTTTTAAACATTTGAGCTCTCAAAAGACATTCTTAGAATAAAAAAAAAGGTGTACTATTACACTCTGTCCTTTTGCTGCCGCTCTTTAAACAGTGAAGGTGTTCACCTCACAGCTGCTCTCTTGGCACCGTCTGACAAGCCGCCATTTGTTTGAGAGAAATTGCACAAACAGAACCTCTCTGCGCTGTAAGCAAAGTTCAGCTTGCAACAGCCGCCTCTACACCCGCTGAAAAGTTCAACAGATTATATAAATCTTGACTAGGATTGACCTTTTCTTTCCCTTTTCCAATTCTTCAAGGCTCTTAATGCAGAAAAAAAGTTCAGCTTCCTGTTTTTATTTTTCATGTTTGAAGAAGTTGTGAAACAATTTCATAAACTAAGAGGAGTGAAAAAGTCTAAAAGTAGACGTGGATTCAAAGAAAGAAAGAGTCGATGCATTCTTCTTCTGAAACAGCAGAGGGAGCAAGATGAACGTGAAACGGCACCACACAGAATACACACATTAAACACTGGATGAGTGAGTGCCCGCCCGCATGGAGAGCAGTAAGCAATGTGCACAGAATACATTTGCAGTATTGGCAGCATTGCATAATTCTGGTGTGGAGGCAATTAATGTCCCGACATAAAAGCAGCCCGTGTTTAATGTAAAGGCGGTTTTCAATCAGATGACTCGCACCACAGCACAGGTTTGACAGTTTAATCTCAACGCTGCGTTAGTAAAACTTTTATCGGCAAAAAAATCAAAGACAAGTATCTGAGCGAATGCAATTTTCTCCATCGCGAATAATCAAGCAGTGGTTCAACAGAACACGGAGGTGGTTAAGGATTAAGGAAGTTAAGCACATTCATCACTGCAGCAGCTGTGGCGTGTCCCCAGCTGAGCAGCATGAGCTCAAAGATGCCAGTTAAAATGTTATGGTCCCTGTGAGCCGCCTGAGTCATTAAAACTTTACACATCACTTACACAAGAAGAGGGAAGACTTTCATTTAAGGCTGAGGTATACATTTTTTTTTTTTTTTTTTAAGCGTATATAATATTTTTTTCAGCCTTCATGAGCTGCTTTGATGGTTCGATTTGGCTGCCTTCACAGCTTTTCTTTAACTGGTAATAAAGCGCATAACTTAGCATACAGAAACCAACCTGAAGTGATGATGATGATGATGATGATGATGACGACGCAAAGTCCTGGACTTAAAAATGCTCTGTGGTTTAATATAGAAGCTAGACATGTGCATCATTAGGGAGATCTCCAGGGGTCTTAATGGGGTTGTTTACAGTATTTTGGGTACCCAACCGAACTGAACCGGACTGCTTGGTGGAAACGGGGCTTATATGTCAGTTCAGTTCCGTGGATTTTTTTAACCTCACAGCAGTATAACAATGTGTCATAAACAATCTTCCTAACTCAAGTTTCATAATTCTCCTTCTGGTTTTTAAAAACTCATATTAGCTTTGCTCCACTCTTGTGACTTTGAAACAGAAATTCACATTTCCATATTCTCAGACGATCCCTGTGGGTTCTCTCAAAGTCACTTTTACCATCTTCATTAAATAATTTTCTTCTGAGCAGCTGCACATGCTCAATACTTGATGGGAAGCTATTTTCCCTCTCGCCCCTCAGTCACTTTTGAGCACTGAACAGTGAACATGGAAATGTCTGCAGCTTAAACTCCCAAAAAAATTCAGCGTCTGATGCAGGTGGATCAATCACGGATTAGGGACACATAGTAGCATCTCTCAAGTGAGCGTGTGTCGTATTAAAAAATATTGTAATGTTGTAATGTTGTCATAGTCCGACTGGTTGATCTTCTACGACGACAGCAAAAAAAATCTCTGGGTACTTGGTTTGAATTTTTCAGTTTGCAAAATAATCTAAATGGGTCAGATATGAATACATAAAACATTTTCCAGCCTAATTGTAGCTTTAGCTCTCTGATTTCTTTCGCCTGATTGGACTTGAGCTGTCTCATTATAATCACCACAACACACACTCAGAGAAATGCTCATAAATCCTTTTTTTAAAGACTCTCCAAAGCAGCATCTGATTTTTCTGAAAAACCCCGTCTGTTGTGTCGTCCTCTCTTCAGGCTGGAACGTGGGTGCAGGCGCAGACCTACCAGGGGATCTACGCCTCTTGGGCCGTGCTGCTGCTCCTGGTTGTCATCACCATGGCGCGGGCCTTCTACTGGGCCTGCATGAGGGTCAGCCAACCCCTCCAGAACTTCACATAGAGCCCCCAATCAAAACCCTTCAGCACCATGTTCCTTATCCGCCAGGCAGGAGGAAAAGATGGCTTTAAAGAGAAAAAAAACAAACAAAAAAAACAACAGAATATTTATTTAAATCCAACTCCAGAAAGAAAAAAAGTTCTCCTCTTCCTGTCCCCTCCCTTTTAGTCAAACGTGTTTCAAAAACTGGATGGCGATGGCTGCGACTGCTATATATCTATCGGTAATTATGATGCGTAAAGCCTAATGTACTGTTTATCTGTTCTAATCTCGTGGCCAGTGTGGGGTTCATTTTAACATTATAACAAATTCTCTGCCTCGATTCCCCCCTTTGCGCTCTTTATAAATCTTTGATTTAGTCTGTGGCACATCTGTTGCACTCGCAACTTCTGAGACGACGGCTGAAAGTCTTAGACGTGAATACCGCCCCTTGTTTTTTTAATTTTTTATTAACTACACTCTTTCTTCAGCCCTAATCCACATTAAGGTCTAAGCATTTGGAGCATTTAACATTTTTCAAAACCCAGAAACAAATAATTTTTTTTTTTTTTTGATGAAGTCAGATGAAGTTTTCAAAACAAAACAATGATGCCAGTAGAACATTAGCTCGGCTGGAGGGACATCTGCCTCCTTTTGTGAATCAGAAGATCAAGTATGTGTTGAAATGTGTCTGGAAATTGAATTCAGCACGACGTGAAAGGTAGGCTACGATGTCTCTGAACTCTATGTTTATGCTGAATTATCCCCTGGGACTGACTTTGATCCAAAGCAGCTTGAAAGCCTTAAAAGGAGGTGTGATAGAAGGATTCAACACACACACACACACACACACACACACACGTACACAGCCAATCATACACACACACACACACACACACACACAGATATGAATGCATAGCGGCACACAACAAAAGGAGGATGCTCTTTTGGAGTTGCAACAGCTCAGAAACCAGTTTGTCAAAGGCACTCCAGCCTCGCTCTTCAAAGACAAACTCGCAGACAGATTTCCTCCGTTCGGTTTGTCCTTATTTCTGTGGAGGAAGAAGTGACATGCAAGCCCCCCTCTCTGCATGAATGCTGGATATTGTGTACCGGTCGCATCAGAGTATAACCACATCTAAAGATTTAGCTTCACTTTGATCCCAAACTGTGGCCAACACGTTTACTTTCTGAGAACTTTTTATGTCATTCAACCTATTTCCCCATTTCAGCTTTCAAACTTAAATCTCTTATTTTCACATCGTACAGCCACTGCATATTCGGCATAATCCAACTCCAATACAGTTTGTCATGCATCAACAGGGTTTTACCTGGGTTGATCTTGTTCTGCTCAGCTTTAAGAAACACTCAAATATATACCAAAACACATCAGGGCTCACATTGATATCTACTTCCTCGTAGCCTGGGAGTATGGGGGTGTGTTGTTGGAGTTGCTGTTTGTGTCGGTGCTTGTAAGTTTGGATCCTACAAACTTTAAAACAGGTTTTTTTCTTTGGAGAGGACCTGGCTTAAATCTTGAAGCCTATTTGGCCAACTGCTGCTGATTCTTAAAAAGCAACGCTACAGTTAGCGTACTAGCTCTGTTAGCAACCCTAAAACTTTGGGATGCGCTTGTTGAGAGTGTAAAATCGCTGAATAGTTCAACTCTCATGATCTGTCTCTTGATCTGCAATTTGGGACAATTCATGGTGGAAATAGACCTCTTTTTTTTTTTGTCATTGAAGATGGAGGCTGGAGCTTTCTTACTGATTGATTTCCAGGCAGAGCATTCACCTTTAAGGCCAGCGGTATATGTGTGAAAGTGGAGTTGTCTGCTTACTACACAAAGCCTAATGCCAGTCAGAATAGGTCAGTAAACTGCACACACACTCAAACACTACACTTGACATTCTCACTCAGTGCAAGTCCCACAATGACTCGTCTGTGGTTCTGAATGTGGTTACATTTCTTTTATGAATTATGTGTTTGTTTGGGTTTTTTTTGTTTTGTTTTTGATTGTAAATATATTTGTTGTTCATGTACAATGGAAGTGACTAAGCGGATTATGTTGCACTCAGTTCTTAACACTACTGCTGTGATCGCTGCGGACCTTTTTATTCGTTGTTTTTAAGAAGGTTATTTTTGCAAATCTTCACCTGTTACATATTTAATGATTTGTTGAACTACTAACCTAATAAGCCTCGGGACACGCAGTGGTGTCCAAATCTTAACCACAATCACAGACACACCGACATACTCACAACAACAACAATAAACACATTCCCAAACGAGGACATTTCTCTGTCACACACACACACACACACACACACACCCAGCACCTTATACAGTAGTGAGAAACACTGCATACACCAAGTGAGACGAGATGAAGTTGCTTTGCTAGACTGAGCTGAGGTCGCAGACAGTTAGTATGGAAGTGTCATGTTATTTATTATACATGCTGCAAAAAAGGCCACTACAACAAATAAGTCATTTATGAAGTCCTCAAATCTTATTTATTGTTACAAATTCAAGTCTGTCGAGAAGTGAGAATATTTCCCTCACCTCAAGACTCGACAAGGCAATACGATTTTCAAACACTGAAATCAACACGATGATCCGCTAGGTTGAAGTTATAGCTAATAAATTCAATTCTGAGACTTTGAAGGAAACAAGTGTGAAAGGAAAGGTTGTAGGACACGACTTATTTAGAAGTGTATTCAGAACGAACGCAAAGCCAAGTTTTCCTTGCATAGCGCAATTCAAGACGAGTAAAGGTAAATACTTGAATTTTCACCAGCCAACGCAGCGACGTCTTCATGCAATTTCAAAGATTTTGCAAACATTAGCGATGACATTCTCCTGTTAGGGTCACCAGGATTCAGAAATTGAGATCAAACCTGTCGCTGTATGCTATCCAGATGAATCACTCATTGGCTGTAAGGGCAAATTATTGTGTAATGCAATTTGAATACGGGCCGTGTTGGCTTGGGGAAAAAAAAAAAGCAATGCAAGATTGACTTTGTGTTTTGTCTCAATACACCTTTAGTATCCCTTTTTTGCAGTAGAGTGATCATGTTTTATCCATGACTGCAAATGAAATGAATCATGTTAATGCCAATAATCAAGAACCTGGCTGATGCTCTTTTCAGAGTTTGTTTACACGCAAATAAAGACATGATGATGATGATGTACAAAACAGCTAATGTGAGTTCTTTTTATTAACCGACGCAGGACGGGGCTGTAGGAATGAAAAAAAACAACTCAAATATTAATGTTACAAAACCTGTAATTTAATGATGCAACATGTCGAGTCAAACCTGCCTGGGGAAGATCTTGAAAGTCTAAGTGAGCTTGAAATATTGAGTGTCTGTATCCCCTCTTTCCTTTATCTGTATGCTGCCTACCTTCTGCACCTGTGCCATCTTGTCTCTATACAACACTTACTCCAAACCTTCCTAACGTAAGCTATCTCAACCATATGTTGCATTAAACCTATAGTAACAGTATATAACTATTATTTACAATCTTTAATTTCAAACACTTTCAGCTTACTGTTTCAACCATTTAGTCAGAATTGGTAACGACACATACTCAACCATTATTCTGAACACAGGTGTGCCACAGGGCTGTGTACTCAGTCCTGGCCTGTTCACCCATGACTCCCCCCCTATTCCCTCCCATTTATTATTTTTAGCTAACTGCTTAAACTATCAATCCATTATTTTAGCTAACCGTTTACAAAGGTAATTGCAGCCAGCTATTACAACCGTTTACTCCTAAGCTAACTATTTCAAATATTTAACTAGGGTATCTTTTTTCGTATAATGTATTAATTACTTTTACTTTTGACTTTAATTTAATGCTTTATGAAATGAATCCAAGCTAATGTTTTAACTATTTATGTGTCTTTTGATGGGTGAGAGGAATCTCTCTGATTGGCTATTCGGAGGTTTCATTTATCTCCAGCTCTCGACAACAGGTTCAGGAAAGCACTTTGAGGTATCTATTTGAGCTATACTCATGGCTAAGTCTTTCAACAATTCTTCAATCAATTACTTTTAAATATCAACAGTTATTAATGTCCATTTAGCTCTCAAACATTTCTGCTTGTTTAACTAGTTTTCATTCACTCTAAACTTTGGCAGGCTGTGTTTAAATGGTATCATGACAATTTTAAAGTTCCTTTTTTATTATTATTATTATTTGAGTGACTCAGATTTTAGCCCAACCCCCTAGCATGCATATATTTTTTTTTATAATCACTTGTGTACACTATCCATAGTCCCTATATAACACACCTCTATAAGGGTTTTCAGATACAGTAGATATGGTATTTCTCCAGTATTCGTTTAGAAAACGATGATTAAAGCTGTCTGCCATTCCCCCTAATTGGGATAAATCTTAGCAATTAAAAATGAGTGAAATCAAACCATTGCTTTAATTCTCTGAACCTGAGTGAAAGCTTTATGCCAGTCTTTAAACATAAGCCTAATTGGGTTTTATCTGACAATAAGAGCAGCTCTCCGCTTTTGTTTTTAACTCCCACAAATGGCTGGAAAGCGGCTCTTCTTTTTTCTCACACGTCTCAGGCCCCTGTCGGCCTCTTGAGTTTCATGCGGATATATTTTTTGCCTGGACACAAAGAGATGGAGGGATTAAGGACACTGAGAAACCTTTCAGAAACCACAGCTCCCCGGAGAGCAGGAGAGACGAGGGAGGCTCACAGACGAGAGTGTGGAGGGGAAGAAAGGAACACAAAAAGAAGAAGCCTATGTCTTCCTAAGTGAGGAAGACAATTGGTCCTATAACCTTCTGATTTTAAAGAGAGAGGGCATTAGCGTGCTTTCATTCAACAAACACACACATTCAGCCTCTTCCTTACACAGGTCTGTTTTATTGAGTTAATTTTTCATTCAGGATATTATACGGCTTTGCCTCCTTAGGGAACGCCGCTGTCTCCTTTGTTCTCCCTTTGCCATCTTGATAGTTTTCCCTTGTGATACTTCAGGAACAATTCAGCTGAAGTGAGACTCATAAGAGGATATAATGCAGCAGAGGAGAAAGGAAATCTCATTCGGTTTGAATCTTCGTCTACTTTTACACCATGACGGTCAACACTGTAATCAATTTGCCTTGTACAACAGCCATTGTTCACGACAATATTAGATTTTCATTATAGCAGACACAGCTTTTGCACTTCACAGTTGAGGAACCTTTCTCTCATTGCCATTGGGCATGAGAATATATTCTTTGAAAGGAGGATTATTTTTCAACGACCTGAACCTTTTGTGCAGCAAAAACAAACTCAGCGTTTGAACAAAGACAGAATTTTGAAATTGAAGAATCTGACAAATCTCTTTGGCCTTTAGATGTGTTTGTGAGGCCAAGACATTGAAAAAGAGAAACTACACTTTTATATCCCCATGATAATCTTTCTTTCTTGATCATATGGTGTCAAACATCCCCAGTTTTTTGTTGTGCATTAAAAATACAAATGTTTCTTAATTTAATCTCTTTTTGTTTCTGTTCTAAATTCAAACATCAGACTCATCACTCAGGCGTTCGTGTCACAGCTGACAGAGCGGGTTCTTCCTTTACTGAAGACATATTTTTAAGTGTCCTTGAGAACGACACTGAAACCTTAAATTGCTCCCAATAGTGTGCTTTCAAAAAAATTCATCTGCCAAATGGATGTCCTGATGTGAAACCTAATATCCATCTGTAGGCTTTGCCTTGGTAAAGGTTTAACGCACATGCACTCAACTTATGTGTTTCTTAAGGTTATGCCTCGTATCGTTGGCTTTGATACATTTCAGAGGGAATCATTGATGCATATCTGTCAGCTAGGATAAAGTTACTTAGAGTAACATACAATTATATTAAGGAAATACGATAATTACTATAATTTTAAACAATATAATGTGTAAACTATGGACAAACTGTGCAACCTTACTTAGCAATGTGAAGACAAATGCATCTCAATAATATCGACCAAAAAGCCAAATATTCTTTGCAAATATATTGTTAAGGTGGCAAATTATCAGAGAGCTAAGGGCCTGGGTCATTCACAAGTTCCCCTCCTTTATAATTAATTAATTTATTAATCATAAATAGAACTGCGGACCAGTCTGATGTCATCCGTGGCCCCTGAGCCGCCAGTTGAATAGGCCTGACCTACAGGGACGCTCCTCAGAATTTTATAAACTGTCCTGATGACCTCTTTTTCCCCATGATTACATTTTATGAATCTTTATATGCTTGTTATTGCCCCATAATCTGCTTGTCGTGTTCCACACCGCACCAGAAGTCATTACAAAGTCATGTTATTACTTCCAACATCGTTAAAAACCCACAGAACCCGTCCAAAGATACAAAAAGGGACTCTGGATTTAGGGATGGAAATGTGTGTGAAATGATGCACAAAACAAGAAACTGGATGAATATTTTCATCAGATGTAATGGTGCAGTGAAAGAAACAGGGAGTCTTTGGTTAAACTACTTTACTCACTTCAAACATAATCAAGCTCAAACTACTCAATACCATCCCCCAGAGTCAATAACAATGATTTTAATTAAAAAGGGGAAATATCTGCAATTTTTTTTTTTTTCCTACTGTTTGAGTCAATCAATAATTTCTCCTTTTCTTCAACACGTTCTAATGCTGCTTAAAGGCTTAGACTACCAGAGGATGTTACACAACAGGCTCCGTCTTCTGAGCGCGTTCATGTCCCATTAATGCAAATTCCTTAACACATAACTGTTGAGGACTTTTTGTTCCCCTTTGTCTCCTATGTTCCTGTTGATCGATGCTGCTGCCTGCCTGCTATACTGAAGATCTGCTTGACTCCAATAATGGACACCAGTTAAACCTATATTATAATTATTACTGCTGTTATTGCTTTCTAATGTGCTACTTATGGAATTGTGTTTTGAAGATAGATAGATGGTGGGGAGGTAGATAGGTAGGTGGGGAGGTAGGTAGGTAGGTAGGGAGGGAGGGAGGGAGGGAGGGAGGTAGATATGTAGGTAGGTAGAATAGTAAGTAGGTAGGGAGGGAGGGAGGAAGGTAGGTAGGTAGGTAGGTAGGAAGGTAGATATGTAGGTAGGTAGGTAGGTAGGTAGGTAGGGACGAAGGGAGGAAGGGATGGAGGTAGATATGTAGGAAGGTATATATGTAGGTAGTTAGGTAGGTAGGGAGGAAGGTAGGTAGGTAGGAAGGTAGATATGTAGGTAGGTAGGTAGGTAGGGACGAAGAGAGGAAGGGAGGGAGGTAGGGAGAGAGGGAGGGAGGGAGGGATGGAGGTAGGGAGGAAAGGAGGGATGGAGGTAGATATGTAAGAAGGTAGGGAGGGAGGGAGGGAGGGAGGTAGGTGCACTTTATGATCCCAAAATGGGAAATTGTGGAAAGTTTGGGATCAATAAAGAACATAAATAGTGTTGTTATGGTTTTTTTTAAGTGTGAGCTTTTTATCATCTATTTATTTTGCTTTGGACTTCGCTGTGCAGCCCATGTGTAAACTTTGCTAGTTTTTTTTTACAGTAAATAAAGTAGTTTGTATTGGATTATATCACTGTTATTATTTGAATTGCTAAGAGTCATGCCAGTATCTTCTGTTATTATTGTGATTATTTCTATAAGTCTTGACGATCTCTGTCCCACTTTCTCTCTGTATCCAGTTGTGACCTACATCTGATCACCAATGAATCTGGTCCTGCTCGAGGATTCTGCCTGTTACAGGAAGACTTCCTCGCCACTGTTGCAAGGGTCTTTCTTATTGGTCTGTACCAGTGGCTGTAAACTGGTCTCAGGACCCACCACCAACTCCTAAATGAGAAAATAACGACAGAGATTTGGGATATTTTGCTATATTTTTCAACTAATCAGATTTATTAAATGAGACCGTGTGCAGTTTGGACCTCAGACGGTACAAAAACATACAAGAAAACAAAGAAATGGAACAAAACAAACATTTTTAAAACGCGCTCACAGACTTTTTATCACAATATTTCTTCCGGGTACACTTGGGACGTCCTGGAACCGGCTCTGTGACCCACTTAATGGACGCGGTCCACCTGTTGAGAAACCACTACTCCAAAATATTATAACAAAGAATACGACCTATTGGCTCTTTCTAAAACATGTCATCAGATTACTTTTGCACTATAAATAAAAGTAGATTAATTAACTGATATATTGATTAATTTCTTGCCTGATGCGTGTGTGTTTAAAACTGTTCACTACACACACACACTGTGAATGTTTCCCACACACACTCACAGAGCTCCTGTTGCACAGTATCAAGTGGATATTGCAGCAGTAAAAAAGGCAGCGCCTTGCTAAATTCCTGATCCCTCTTACTTCTAACAGGATTTGACCCTTAAGACCCGGAGCATGACCCTCATCTGCTGCAACACCATCATCCTGTTTAACATACACTCTCCCTATTGTCCTCCTGTCTCACACACACACACACACACACACACATTTATTTAGAGGCCCTGACACATCCATCCTCCCACATACACACTCTCAAACATACACACACACACACACACACTGTATGATGCAACAACCGCTTAATTTTCCACATAACACACAACCTGATGGATCCAGTTAAATGTAAATGTGGAAGGAGAGCTCCTGGCGCTGCAAAGAAAAAGGAAGAGAGGAATAAGGAGATGACAAGGGATGGAGGATGATGGAGAGAGGAGGATGATGATGGAGAGAGGGTGGGGGGGGGCTAACTCGCTGCAAGAGGATGATACGATTGAGTGAGTGAGACAGAGGGAGAAAGGAGGGAGGACACAGGGAGACGAAGGAGAGGAGCGGCTAAGCACCAGATTAAACTCCCGGGTCGTCAGCTGTAAAACAAACAGTCTCTTTTAGTGGGGATCAAATCCAGACTTAACCCCCTCCGCCTCCCTCCCCATCTTCTTCCCTCCTCATCATCCTCTCTCCGCACACAAACACACATTCGGTTTTTGTCACAGAGGAGATAAAGCCGCTCGCTGAAGGAGAAGAGGATGACAATCTCGGTGGCGAGTAAATTCCTGTATTTGTGAGCAACCTAAATTGCCCCTCAAGGAACGAGAAGTTTTATTCCACCCGAGCAGAAGTCCTTCATTATATTTGTTTTTTTCCCCTCCACCAGCTTGCGTTTGTGTGATAGACTGGGTTAATATCTGCCACAGAAACACTGCAGAGAAAATAAGGCGGGGAAGGGGTTTGTCTTTGTGTATATATCACATCTTTACAGTAATATTCCCCTGACAACACAGCGCGCCTCAAAATTCAGCCCGTTTGTTTAAATCTCTCTCTCTCTGTCGTGTGGAGCTGGATGCTGCCAGGGCGGCTCCATCAGTCGAAAGGCTCAATTTCCAAACTGTCAGTTTTTATACTCACTGTGAGGCCTCTTCCTGCGTCTGTGTGTGTGTGTGTGTGTGTGTGTATGTGTGTGTGTGTAGAGATAGTCCTTGTAAATCCATAAGCAACCCCAATGTGTGTTCTGTTAAATCCTGTTTGTCCTCTTGTGTCTTTGAGAGGACCAATTTCAGTGTTGGGGGTTGAGATCAGGAGCATTTTTTGGGGGGAAATTGAGGAGATTATTTCTGGCTGGTTTTCAGGGAGGGTTAGCACACGTTCATAATCTGAAACTTTCATAGTATCCCTCAGCATTCATCTGCTCAATGCAATTTGAAAAGTAATTTACTGAAACAAGAAAACACATAAATGTGTCTGCGTGTTTTGGTTGAAATCTCCAGAAAGACTACTTTAAGTTTTCAAGATCAAACTTGAAGCCAAAGTAAATAAGAGGTCTGAAAGATGGTCATAAATTAATATAGAACATTTAAAATTCTCTTCTTCCAGACTCCAAGGAACCTCTTAAAACACACTCCAAATAGAAACAGCTTGCCTTTTTGCTTTCTGTAGGAGCTAATTGATCATTGTAGAAGGAGATAGAAAAAAAACCCTTTTCACGATTAGACCCAGCTCATGTGAAGATTTATACTGCATTCGTGTCCATGAGATGTGAATGAAGGTAGATGAGACGATACACTTTATCGTCCCCTTGGGGAAATTTGTCTTGGACTCAAAGTGCTGCCAAACATTCAGCTGCTTCCACTAGAATCAAACGGGCCTGAAAGGGCAGAAAAAAAACACTAAAACAGGCTGAAAGCAGCAACATGTGAGTACGGGTCGCAAGCAAGGCAGCACCACCGGATTATCACCTTTTTATTAAAGAAACAAAATAGTTTGGTTAAGTTCAGAGTTAAAAAAAAAATCTGCTCTCAGACACAAGTAAAGCTCTCTTATAACTAATTACATTGCTTTGTTTTATACGTACAACAAAAGAAATGTGGGAAAAAAAAGGGCTTTCTAGGTTCTTGTTTGCACGCCACAGCTTGCTTTAGGGTCACTTGAAGTAAAAAATAAAGCTAACTGTATGTGAGGTGTTGGGGTAAGGGATGTAGTCATGTTTTTCTAACCATTAGCTCCATGGACGAGAGACTTGACTTTATTTTACATATAGTAAAATCAATGCTCTCCTTGTGATGTCACAGTGGGATTATATATATATATGTAAAATAGATGATTGTAAGACAGAGAGAGAGAGTTCTTTAAATGATTAGTTAAATGACTTCCTCTTTATCTACTAAAAATTCAATGCAATCATATAGATAGGACAGTGGATAGAGTAAGGAAGCGACATGCAGGAAAGGAGCCACAGGTCAGATTCGAACCCCGGCCTGCCCACTCTCGACGACCTATACCGCTGTACATGTGACGCGCACTAACCGCTTGACTACCAGCGCTCCGTGATTAAAACCCCCTTTTACCCCTGAAATCTTCCATTCTTTTAGTCTGAGCACAGTTCAGAGTAGCGTAAGAATAAATAGTTATTTTGATGTTAATCTTTTCACTTCACATTTATATTAAAAAATATATATATAGTTTTTTCAAACATGGTTCGGGAACATAGACCTTTGCCTCAAACGCAACCCATTTTGGTTTCATACGTATTTAAGCATGCTTTACTCAATCCTTTTCCTCTGACGCATGATTTCATCCCTCGACCCTAACCATCATTCCTTCCTCCACTTCATCTTTCCACCCTCAATCTTCCAAATATCCAACCTCGCTCTTCATTTCGATCTCCGCCATGCATATAACAACAAACTGTTCTAAATATCTCTCTTGGTGTGGTCTGTGTTAGTGAAAATGACAAAGAATTGAAACAGCCTGAACTTTAATTAGAAAGTTAGAGGACTGTGCCAATTGATTTTCATTCTACATTGAAATCAAAGTAAACATTAGACCGCCTACAACGCTGAAAAACTACAGAGTGGTTTGCTAAATCCTCTACAGTAATAAACATTTACTGTTGTGAGTGTGCTAAATTAGATAAATCCTCTTCAGTAACAAACATTGAGTGGTTTTGTTGTGTGTCTTAAGTGGCTGAAACATGAAAAATCCATGCTGTGGTCCTTAAAGTGTAAATTTAGAGGCTGTAGGAAAGGCATGATATCAATAATGATTTTCACTAGCTTAAGTCCAAAACTATAAATGCATCTTTGGCTGTGTGTGTTACTGCATGCACGTGTGTGTGTTTGGTTTCAGGGCTGCGTGTGACCCAGGGTCCCAGGGCTGCTAAAAGCACAACATTCAACTCAATTAGCAGCATGCATAATTGATAGCTGTCTGGGAGAGTATTTGTATTTACACTGGAATTAAAAGCCTCCGGTGTCAGCTATCGCATCTGAGGGACGAAAAGTGTGTGCGTGCATGTGTGTGCGTGTGTGTGTGTGTATATATTTTCAGGGGAAATGTATAGGGATGCATGTATGTCTAAGCCTAAATGGATTGGTGCTGGAAGCTTTTTCTGTCTGTCTCCTTCTCTGCTGCAGTGGAAGCTAAATCACAGCTAATCCAGCTACGAGCACAGCAGCTCAGCAGCACTGTGTTTGTGTTAAGTGGTCCAGACTGATCTTATCACCAGCGTCTCGCTCTCAGAAATCCTTCTCGGAAGTGTATTTTTCAATTTTTCCTTTGTTGTTTTCACCTGCTCTCTGATTTAGACACAGTATCATTTGTTATTTCTGGTTATGTATATTTGATGCCTCTGTTGCTACGGTAATGTCAGAGTTAGTGTAAATTCTACTGCAAGACTTATGTAGTCCACATTTTTTCCTACACTTTCCTGTTTTAACTCAACAAAGCAGAATCTGAAACAAGAGTAAGAGATAAAAGGCTGACATTAAGGGATTTTTTTTTTAGGGAGTAATAACTTTATCTATCATGAATAATCACAACTCTGTGATAGGAACAGATTTTGGATCATCACAATACAATATTGTAAGTTTAATATTCAGATCTGTTTATTAGCCACACATATATTGTTTTTTCTTACATTTTATTCCAACAAATGTAATCACCTTTTGCTGTTTTGAACCTGCTTGTAAAACAGAATCATTTGAAGTGTTTTTTTTTGCAACTTTTAAGTTATTTTTTTGGGCCTTTTTAGGACAGCTGAAGAGAGACAGGAGATGTGTGGATGACATGCAGCGGTCAGAGTCGAACCATCGGATGGTGCAACGAGGATTAAAGCCTCTGTACATGAGGCGTGGGACATAACCACTGGGCTATCTGGTACGCCATATGTTTACTGATTTAAATATAATTAGAAGGATTTCAGGACAGCACAACAAAATCTTAAGTATCCACTTTTTTTTTTTTATTGCCGCAGACGTTCAGTGGCTTCAGGCAAAATATGAAAAATTATTTAAATATAATTGCTAATATGTTAACAATTGAAAATATTTTTGCTACTTATCTTTATTTGTCATGCAACTTTCACATGATTTGCTTTTGTAAAATGAGCCTGCAAGATCTGGAGTTAAAAATCATCAATGAAGGTTTACTAAAAGACGAAAATATATACAGACATGCTAGTGATATGATTTGTCCTTCACTTTCACTGGAGTGAGACTTCTACTTGTGTGTCCACTAGAAGTGTGCGTCTGCTTGAGTTGAATAATGTGTCCCCCTCCATCCCTCACAGCCCTCTGAGCCTGAGAGGCAGAGCATTGAGCTGCCTGTTGACCCTGGCCAAGGTCACTCATGTCGAGAGAAAAGCAGCAGTAGAGGAGCAAAGTGTGGCTCTGCTATTGAGTTCATCCTCTGTTTGATTCAGAAAGGAGAAAACCTCCAGTCACCTTCACTCCGCTCAATCATATCTTCCCCTCGGCTCACTGTAATACGCACCAATCCGCAGCGTATTAAAGGCACCTTCACCTATTTCCCCCTCGGTGTATTTTTTTTTCCTTTTTTTCTTTTGCTTCCTTTCAGGTCTGACCCTTTAAACTACTGGTAATCTTTTACCGCTCACCTTCTTTACTCTGCGTAAAAGCAGCAGATGACCTCCACTCTTTTTTTTTTTTTTTTTTTTTTTTTTACAAATAACTCGTAGTCAGCATGACATGAAGGGCTGAATTAATTAATTTCTTTGATGAGTTGATTAAATATTTTATAAATATTTTATTTACTTCATAAAATCCTGGAATCAAACTTTCTATTTTTTAATCAAACCATTTAAAATATTCTCTTGACAATGGGGGAAAACAAAGAAAAGCAAGAGCTTCTGAAGCTTTTTACATTTTGGCTTGATTAATTACTTAAAGGGGACATGTTATGAAAAATCCTCTTTGACCGTGTTTTTTGAACATATATTTGGGTAACCTGAGTGTCTACCGACCCACAAAATGTGAGATAAACCCACCCAGTCCTTTCTTTTGTGGTCTGCATAAGTCTTACAACACAGAGAAAAATGATCTGTTTCAATGCTCTCCTTGTGATGTCACAGTGGGATTCTGGTAAAAAAAAAAAAAAAAATCCCCTCCCCTCCCCTGATATCTCCACCCATGGACTCCACCCCCAGCCTAGAACAAATTGCTACGCATGTCCGCCATTTTTATTCTCGCTACAGAGGAGTGATGTCTACCGGGAAAACTCAGGGGGGGTCATTACATTTAAAGAGACACACACACACAAAAACGGAGCGTTCTGAGAGAGCTGGTTTATACAGGGTCACAAACCTCCTCTGGTGGTCATTGCATTTAAAGAGACACACACACATACATAATGATATGTACCGTATTTTATGATAAATTACTGTATGTTACAATACGTCACTTCACGATACGTTACTAAATATTACGATATGTTACAATAAATCAGTATCATGATCAGACACAGAAAGATACATTAAAAAATGTATGTCAATTATTATGATGCAATAGGATTGAACACTTTATGATACAATTCAATGCAAAATGTTACCAAACAATATTACATAATGACTCAATAAGACATGATAATAGGATTCATACACTTTATTGGTCCCACAGGCTTTAATAGAGCACACATTAATGATGAAAAAGTTAAAAACAAACATGAAGAAAGCAGCACATTTGACCTAACAAAAGAGCCGTTATGAAATCAGTGTAAGGTCTTTTAGTTTTGGCCTAGTCTCCCTAATTCAAATCTAGGGGGAAGAGAGGAGGGATGTTGTAGAAGGAGAGAGAAGGGGGGGGGGGGGAGGTGAAAGTGTGTTTGTGTGTGGTTAGAGGGGGAGATCAGATACAGGGTTTAAGATTCGGTCCATCCATCCGTCAGTCCTCTCACACTCTTGAAGAAGGCCGGCAGACAAACTGATCATTGTCATTCATCTGAGGAAGCCTCGTCCGCTCCTGCTCCGAACGAGGTAACCCAGACCGACTGATTTATTCTTACACTTAAACAGGACTCTTTAATTAGCTCGCTCTTTGTAAATGAGATGATTGTAAGACAGAGAGAGAGTTCTTTAAATGATTTGTTAAATGACTTCTTCTTTATCTACTTAAAAAAAAATAATAATCTCCTCGTTGTCGACCTGTCATGCTTGACTGGCAAGATGATTTTTACTTATTATCTTTGATTGTAGTGATCGCTGTAATTCTGCTTATCACAATTGATTATAGACTCAGATTTAAATGATTAGGCATGTGGATGACTCTCTTATCAAGTAGAACAAACTTACATTTGTAGTTTATAAACAAAAACAGGCAAGAAAAAGAGGAGGGACACAAATGTCAAAGCTAGTGCTTATTAAGTTGCAGAGACACTTGTATTACTGTTTCTGCACTATCTGGTGTTTTCATACATCCTAATCTGTTTCGTGTATGTCCTTTAAATGCAGCCCATTTAGGAACCCTCTTTTGGTAAAAATGGGCCCTTAAACTAAACGCTCAGCTTTCCTACTTTCCTGATAATGTCCCCGTGACCCTGCAGTGATCATGTGTGCTGCTGCTGCACAGGAAAAAAAGGAAATAAAATAAGAGCTAAAGGGGAGACATCGTTTTCTTGTTGCTCCAAGATAAGAGGATATTACAGCTCGTGGAAGAGGGCTTATAGGAAAAGAGACATCATTCAGTGGAAAGGGGGGGGGGGGGGGGGGGGGGGGGGGGGATTGTGTGAAGTACTTCTTGGAGAGATGAGTTTTCAGCCTTCCAGGGAAAGATGGTGGGTGTCTCGCCTGGGAAGGTCATCGTGCCTGTGGGCGGAATATGTGTGTGTGTAGGGTGAAATTATAGAAAAAAAAATACAGAAAATATGAAACAGTATCTGCAGGGAATATGATGTGTTTGCACATTTATGTAACTGCAAATGCCAAAATCTAATCAGAAAAAAAGCTATTGAATTTGCAGATGTAATTTCAAGCACATTATGAACTGAAAGAGATCGATACTCCTTATATTTACTCACAATTATTCTGATATCGACGTCAAATAGCTACAGTCTGGAGATGTTTGGGAGGTGGGGGGGGGGGGGGGTGGGTTTGATTTGCTGATAACTAAAATATTTGAGGATTTGGCAAAGACGCCGCTGTAATCTGAGCTCTGTTGTGAGAGCTGATTTAACACCACATGACGGCTAATTAAAGTTTCATTCAGGCAAACTTTCTTTCTTTTTTTGCCGCCCTGACTTCCATCTACCGCTGCTCAAAGTGATGAAGCTATTGTGTGTGTGTGGTTTTTGTCTGTTTGTGTTAACTCTGTGCGTTGTGTTTGCAGATGCAGTGCAGCTGCAGCTCCTCAGTGGGACACCTTTCATCACCTTACTGGAGCAGAAGTAAGTTTGGAGTTGTGTTATTTTGTCGGCATTTGTTCCGCGTCTCCCCCGTGTTGTTGGGGAGATTTGTCATGCTCTTGTGAGACTTATTTTATATTCATCCTGTGCTCTCTGTGTCTGTAGCACAGGAGTGTGATAAAAATAGATAGAAATCACGAGAAACAAAGGAACATGTCATCCATGACAAATGACGCAGAAAAATATCGTCCAATCAGAATCCAATATTGAAAAATGGCCCTGTCCTGATTTATGTGTTCCATCAATCACCCATTTTTTAGGTCAATCACAGTCATTTGTTCTCAACTTTGTCTTACCATAACAAGTAGATGAAGCCGTCTTCAGAGGGGTGACCCAGGGGGTGACCTGGGGTGGCGTTGCCCCCCCTTGAAATTTGATTGACCACCCCTGGCGCCAGAACAAAAAATCCTGACCTGTGATTGGACATTCTCCTCTTATGAAGCTAGAATTTTATTAAAATTGACTATTCAGGATGTGTAGCAAAGTGCTGCTTGCTGTTTTCTTTGCATTTCAATGTGTTCTGGGAACTTTAAATTGTGACTTTGGAAACACATATTATTTTTCAATTCCATAAACCATGAAGCTTAGAAAATGAACATGTTGCCCCCAGACATTTAGGGTTAGAGTTAGTGAAGTGGAGATAAAAGGGGTAAATAAATGCTATTCATAGTGAGTGAGTGAGTGCGTACGTGTATATTTGCGCCCCTGTGTACACATACTTCATGCAACCCCTGCACAACTCAATACCCACCACTGGTTGCAGCCACTAGGTCAATTCTTTGATTGACACTGTTTTGATGCCTTTTCGCCTCTTCCATTGCTTTGTTTTGAAACCAGAAGCAAAATGTCAGGACAGGAGGGAGGAGCAGCAAAAAAATGAAAAAGGAATAAGCAAACACTGAAAAGTGATCAGATCAAGCGAGCGTTATTTCAGTTAGAAAGGTTTCTCTGTAATTCTGGTCACCTAATTTTGGGTAGAAAATCCAGTTGTAATCATAAAGTACTGTTTAATGAAATACAGACTTATTTGAGTGTCTTATAGATAAAGTCTGCAAACGCTCATTACTGATTCAGGTGCTGAGTCGTAACAAAAACACAGATATGACGCACAAAGACTTGAAACAATATGGCTCTCAAAGATATACTTGTTTATTTGTTATGCATTTAGGAACAAAGACCGGCCCCCTGCAGGCCATTAAAATAATGCAGGTTCAAGACCCTTATACATTAAACTAGAGGCAAATCCACCCCTTATAATAGGCCTGTGTGCCGCTTGATACCAGAACATTTCATACACTTCTTGCAGTCAAGAAAAGTAGGTTTATATTTATTGATTTTATAAGATAATGAAAATGAAATCACCTCTAATACATGTAGTTTGGTTATTGTATGTAGGTTTACAAGCCAGGTGCAGAGGTGAAATAGTCATAACGCTCTGAATTTCTAAAGATTTCTTTTTACAAGGACATAAGATAGGGAAGTTTCTAGTCAAATTCCAGGTTTGTTTGATGGCATGAAATCTAATAAGCAGGTTATAAGCTGCACACATTCCATAATCTTCTCTAAATGTCATGTTGAAATGAAGAATCCAGAGATATCTGCTTGGCTGTGAGAAACTTCAACCTGTGCGACAAATAATCATGCTGTGAAACCCAACATAATGAGCCTGAAATTGTTTTCTCATAATGAAGCAGTGATTAGTCCGAGCTTTCAGGAAAAGCAGGGCTTCATGATCGTAAGAACAGATAATGGAAGAAGCAATTACACATACTCACGCCCTCTCTGGCCCTGCACAACACTTCCATTCACCAGCTTCTCTGCTTCAGAAAATGTATTAATTGCTAATTTGTAGTGTTGAAATGTTGCATTTTTCCCAGGTTTATCAACACCCAATACTGGTTATTTTGTGACACACTGTTGTGAAAAACTAATTAACATATATCTGGACAAATGTACAAACAAGAAGTCAAAATAGAAGAAAAGGATTTTCCACACCACAGTCTACTTGAAGCTCAAACTATTGTGCCTCAAACGACAAAACCACCACAGCAGAATATGTAATGATGAGATCTGCTGCAGCACACACAGCTCTTTCTTATCTGTAGCAAATGTTGTTTTGACATACTCTCAGGATACAGGCAGAAGTTTGAAATTCTGACTGGAACCAAAAATGCAAAAAAAAAATAAATAAAAGTAGTGCGATGCATAATTTCCTAAAAATCAAATCAGTTCTATACAAGTAAGGTTTAGCTTGACATAAAACATGTGATATATAAACATTTTTATAGGGGCGGTAACGTTCATGAGGCTTATATTAACCCTATCCAGACTGTCGTTTCAATCTGACATTCGTTACAGAGGCAAGAAGGTATCAGCGGAAGCAGCAGGGGAGCACAGCGCAGTGTGTGCATGCATATCTGACCGTGTTGTCTATGAGGAGCTCCCGCTGTGTTGGCTTCTGCAGCTCCGAAACGCAATGTGAATTCTCAGACTTGGACACCAATATAAATGCTGTTGTGGAATCAATATGAACGTATAAAGATGTAAAAAAAAAAAAAGAAGCAGTCTTAAAAACGCTAGTGAAACCTGTTCCCTATATATGATAAATATTATTCTGTATTATAAAATAACATCATCCAAAGCTAAACCTAAATATGTCTTTGGTGTCTTATTAGAAGAGGAGAAAGATATCAGTTTTGTGTCTCTGTACGGTAAATATGGTGCTACAGTGACCAGCTTGTTTGCTTAGCTTAGCTTAGCATAGCACGTGAAAACAGCGGATAAACTAGATGGGAACAGGGTTCAAGCTCCAAAGTGACAAACATATAAATGCTGCTGAACTTTATTCATAAGAACGGAGAAATGTCAGTAGTTTACAAAATCTTCCTCATGTCTCTCCAGCAGTGCTTTTCCCTGATTGGGCGTACAAACCGGCGTGGTCGCCAGGCTCCAGGCAGGTGCAGCTGTGGCACTTCCTGCTGGAGCTGCTGGGGCGTGGCGAGGGTGGGGCCATCGGCTGGGGAGGAGAGTGGGGCGAATTCGTCATCCGTGATCCAGAGAGGCTCGCCAGGCTGTGGGGGGAGAGGAAGGGCAAACCACACATGAACTACGACAAGCTTAGCCGGGCGCTCAGGTGATCAAAAAAACGCTCGGGTGGAGTTGACATATTCTCACTGACGTTTAACAACACCTACGGCCTGCAGCTCACCTATTATTATCCCATTAGCTACCAACACACGTCAGCTCTTTTTAACATTTAACCAGCCCCGAGCTAACACAACTACTAACAAATGATAGTGTAGTATAATGCTGCCTTCATGTGCTCCTTGGAATTATCGTATTTCTGAGTTGTGAGTCCATGACTGATGGCCCTCTAAGTCGTAATTACGCGAGGGAAATTGGTATATTCAGTGACACAATATGTACTGGGAGCACATGAAGGCAGCGTAAGAAATGTAAATTCATGGCTGATGATGTTAGCTAGCTAAAGGGCCACGTTAACTTGGAAAACGACTGGTTATGACTTAGCTGTCCTGATTAGCTTACGATGTTCTGATAGGTCCTCATCACATCAGCTAATGGCGCCATTTCTTTGTTAGGATTATTTTTGGTTAGCTAACAATAACGTTAGTTTTTAGGATGTTGAGGCTTTCCTAATGTATCATGTTATTCTTTCAAAATGGGGTGTTAGCTGTGTATTGGTTTAATGCTAATGTAAAACAAAGCTTACGTTACATTCAAGTTAGCACCCTTTTTACAGTGGAACACTATCACATGTGACGTAAGCTTGGATTTGGCTAAATGCTAGCTGTTGTCGAATGGTAGGCCTAGCTCAAGGTAGCTTAAATAAGTTTAAAGTTTAAGTTTGCTCGATTGGCTAGCAACTACAAAGACAATGGACAGTGCAAATTTAGTCTGACTCCATATTTCAGGATATACAACATATTTCAGCACACTGCTACACATATCAGCTGTTTTTAGCATTCAACCAGCCTCTAGCTGATCAAATGTGATGTAAGCTTGGATTTGGCTTGGCTGTTATCCTATGGTAGGTCTACCTCAAGGTAGCTAACAACATTAACTGAGTTGTTTACAGTTTACCAAATCGCTCCAAATTTTCCCTGAATCCATTGTCCGTTCTGTTGATTCTAGAATTTGCAAAACAGGAATAGACAATTAACCTTACACAGGATAGCTTCCCATACTGAGCATCACGACATCAGAGGCGTTGTGCCGCCTCATGATGAATATTGATTATTCTTCCCTCTCTGTACAGCTTCACCCTAAGGCGGATGCTGTAAATGAAATGTAGGCCTACTCCTTGCCTGCATATGTTTCAAATTAAAATTGAAAATCTTAAATGCTCCCAGAGGCAACACATGGGGAAGCAAAACATTGCACGCGTTCCTGCAGCCTACCCTGCAGAAAAATACTGTAGCTATAGTCATAAACACACAACTCTTAAAACAAACAGAGTGCAGTCTGACACGGGAAACGTTTCACTTCCAGATATTACTACAACAAACGCATCCTGCACAAGACCAAAGGGAAAAGATTCACCTACAAGTTCAACTTCAACAAACTCATCCTGGTCAACTATCCAGGACACCCACCACCTCCTCCTCCACCTCCATCCAGTCATCAGGTCATCATCGCATCTCTACATCACTCATCACAACTTAAAGGACTTCTTTGTTTGGAAAGCTGGCTTATAGATCGTATTGGAAAATATAACGGAAACATCTACAGAAGCTCTGAGTTAACATCCATAAGTTTCAATTTACTCTGTTTTCTTTTGATCACAACATTTATTCATAATCTCATTCATAAGACTTTTTCACATCATCATATCGAGATATCAATGCCGGTTTTCCTGTGATAACAACACAACTTCTCGAGAACTTTAAAAAACGACTGGAATTGGGGCGCCAGTACCCTAGCGGTTGATGCGTGCCCCATGTAGAGAGGCTTGGGTCCTTGAGGCGGACAGCCACGGTTTTGAATCTGGCCTGTGGCTACTTTCCCGCATGTCGTTCCCCACTCTCTCTCACCCTGGTTTTTGACTCTATGCACTATCCTATCTCTAAAAAAATAAAGGCATAAAAATCACCAAAATAAACCTTAAATACAAACAATAAAACTCACTTGTTATAATTGGAAAACCTGCATTGTTATCCCCAGATAACCAGATAAATTAGTCTACATCTCGAGAAAATAATTGCAATTTACTTGTCATCACTGGAAACAGAGTCTAATTAAATGTAGGCTCTGGTTGCATGTCCTCTAAAGGCCTCTAAATCTTTTTTTAAATTAGTCTCCAGAACTTGAATTGACTGAAAATAAGTTATTCAAATCGGCTGCATTTTGATCCGTTTTCCAAACATCAAGCTCTTCAAAAAAATAACCTCAGCTCTGTACGTAAATCAACATTTTAAAACTGGACCCACTTATTCAGAAACAATCTCTTCAAATGTGCCTTTTAATATAAAACCGTCTGACTTGAACAGAAATCATTACCAAAACTTATCATGTAATATAAAGTTGACTTACAGACAAATCTTTTAATATAGAGCGGATTCAGTGTGTAAAAGTTGTATTATATTCATTACCAAACCCCGGGCTGAGGTTATCCATTAACTCTTAGAACGCTCTGTGCTTGGTTTAATTTGATGATTAATTCTCTAACAGCAGGGCTTTGTGTTTTTAAGGTAGAAAAGTGGTGTTTAAGTGGAGCCCGTTAAAAGATTTACTCTTACATTCTGCAAATGGAAATCACAGTTTCGGAATGAAACTCTTACTTTTATGTAATGCAATTAAGTTTTTACCACATTTCAATTTTAAATGAGGCCACTGGTGTACAAACTATTACGAACACCTTTCTGCTATTAAGCTGATGAATGTCTTAATCTTACACACTGCTTTTTAACATTCAAACCGCCTCATTAACTACATTAGGGTAGAACTCATACCCGTTATATAGATCCAAACTTCCACAGGGGCTTCAAAGCTTGAGACTCTATTGTACTGAAAAGGTCCATGTGTTCATTTCATCCTTTCATTCATCTCATCCTTCATGCGTTCACCCTCCAGCTGGTACAGAGCGGCCCTCTTCCCTTCCCTCTCCTCCCCTCTGAGAGTGGTCTTCCTCTGTGTGGAGGAGCGGCCTCAGTGATGGACAGAGGTAAGAACACCCCAATTAGTGACCCTGTTGGTTCCTAATAAGTCCCTAAGTGCCCCCGCTACGACTAGAGCTTATAGTTTCCTTCTGTCACATCGGTCACTCTGTCTTTTAGTGAGAGGAAATGAGACCATAAAGGTGAGTACTTTGTGCAAGAAAAAACAACATACAGGATCTAAAATGTATTATTATAGGTTTATTATTATTACACTATAGTCCAACAATGTGTTACCTCTTCTCTCAAATCGTCCCCTGACTGTCAGTGGCTGTTACGCCCCATAATAAGGCGGCTCTATGGGGCGACAAAAATTCACAAATTAAAGTCAAAACCAGGAGATTTATTATTGATAAATTAAATTATCAAAAAAAAATCTCAACTCAAAAACAAATTCAACAAAACACAATCCTGGACTGAGAGGCTCAGCATCCCGCCTCCAAAAGCCTCCCTCCTCCTGAGCACAGCACTTGGCTTTAAAGCACTGAGGACTGGTGTTCCTTAGTAGGCGATCAATAGCTTCACCTGTGCAGAGCTGAAGACAGCGGAGGGGGAGAAGGAACAAACAGCACAGGGAAATAAACAGCTGTTCTGTTCTTCAAAAGTAGATGAAGTCACATTAGGATTGTAAAAATGTTCTCATTAGATATTTCATAAGAAACCCACAACTTATCATAATTAAACATTAAATACTTAACGTAAAGAAGCTGTGCAGGATATTTCTGTTTGGGTGGATTTTGGCGCCCCCTGTGGACAAAGCATTTACTGTGAGTGCCTTTAAAAGTTCTGGTTCTCAACTGGAGGGTCGGGAACCAAAAGTGGGTCTCTGAGCTGTTTTCAGTGGTGTGCCTGGAAGAAATGTTGAGTCAAAAAGTCTATGTAGCGCTTTTTGAACAAGATTATTTCGTTCAGTTTCTTTGGTCTGAGGTCCAAACTGCACAATTTTTCATTAAATAAAAATCTGATGAGTGAAAAAAACATCAGATATTTGGGTGGTGATTTCTCATGAAGGAGTTGGTGGTGGGTCCTGAGTCTTAATTGCACGGGTAATCCGGTTTAGGTCGTCTTCATGTCTGTCCCTAGATCAGGGTGATCCTGTCCAGTCTTTCTTTGAACTACTGTGATAAAAGTGAGCTGGATAATGTGATCCAATTGGCTGAAAAAAAAAAGTGGATTAACAAATCTGGAACAGTTTTATCTGGATTCAATCTTTTGATCAACCTGGTGCAGGAGTTTGGAATTATAGCTGGAGTCATATTTGGTTATTTACCTCCAGAGGCTGACATATTTGAACGAGAGGGTCGAACAAAAGAGGAACGAGAGGGTCTGAAAACTCCAACATATCAACTAATGCTACCTCTACCTTAGTTAGCAAGGGAAATAAAAGTCAACTTTTACGATAATTAAGATGATAATTGCTTTAAACAAAATATATTTTCCCAACAAATAGTGGCTCCATAGAGCGTTTTTACTCTGTAAAAGCAGTAACTTCTTGACATTCATGAGAATGTGTTTCATCTACCTTCTCTTTTAAGAATACAGAAAAAACATCATGATCACATTCATACTCTGTTTACCATCACTGAACTCATTCTTAAATACTTGTGTGCCGATTTCTCAAGTCCTGAAGTTTCTTTTGTTTCAAGGAACAAAAGAAACTTCCTTCATACTTTCTTTTTTTTCCCTATTTGCATGATTTGTTTTATTTTTACACTTGAAGCAGAAACATGATTCGAGTTTTGGAGAAAAAATGCGGAGACAGAAGTTCAGTCTTAACCTTGAAGACGAGTTGTGGGAGTTGTGTGAATAAATACATTCAAGAACCTGAAGATGAAACGGTGCTTTCTTTTGGGATTCAACACCAACAAAAATATATTCTTTTCTGTGCCCTTTGAAAACTGTAATACTGCAGGTATATACTGCAGAATGTTTTTAGCTATTGGTGGGAACCCCATTAACTACAAGTACCGCCATTGAGCAGCCTCAGTGAAAGAAAAGAGTGAGAATTCTTTCACTAAATGAATAAAGCCGATTTCTTTTCCTCACACTCGTCCTTTCAAGCCCTTTCACAGTCAACCTGTGCAGTCAGGTTCTTCAGATTTAAAACAGAAAGAAAGCCATTCAGTGAGGAAACCTTTTTATTTTCTCAAATTACAGAGGTTAAGATTTCTTTCTGTCTCTGATTGGCTTCACCATAAAAATGTCAAAGACGTGTAAGTTTTACAGCATCAGTCAGCAAGGTGACAAATGCAGAAACTGAAAGCTGGTTTGAGAATATTACTGAACAGATCAAGATGTTGAAGAGCAAGTGAGATGTTTGTGACTAGAGGAGTCAATAGTCTCCAAACTGTCTAAAGAAACCTGCTATAAACTGTTTTTTTCAGCACCGTTTGTTACCAGTCCCAGTTTTGAAGACTTTGGTGCAGATGCCTCTTCTATTGTATATAAATCATGAACTTTTATTTTTACTTTTGTTAAAGGTATGTTGTGATATCTCTGTATGTATTGGGTCTTTATGTCAATCAATCATTATTTGTAAAGCGCCAATTCAAGTGTGACTCGAGCGTTATCTCGAGACGCTTTACAAAAGAGCATAACATGGGATAAGATGCAGGAAGGATTTCTCCTTTGTATTCCTCGCGTTCCTGTTGTGGAACAGACTTTGTATGTGGACCTTGAGTCTATAATACAAAGTCTAAAATCGAATTCACTGGAAAAACAAAAGAACATTTCTAATAACTATTAATGACTCAAACTGATTATATTTACAGAAATGTGACTTTAAGTGACATCTTGAATCTTGTAAAACATACATTGTAAAAATCAGTCAAATAAGACGCTTTCTTACAGTGTTGGTTATTTTCCAAACGTTTTAATATATTTTTTGTGGGCTAAAAAACAATCGATCAATCTTTGGAGCATAACCCATCATGACATCGATTAAGGAATTTAAAAGCCTTTACAAACTTCCACCAAAAACATCAGTAAATCCTAATTTTTTTCCCTCAAACAGTCAAACGGAACATTTTGCACCTCTGGTACCTTTATGTTTTGAATAATATTATATTACAGGTTATACTAAAAGAGTCTGGCTTTATGAAACTTCTGCAACATTTGACTAACCCCCCCCCCCTCCCCCTCTTTCTGTCTTGACAGCAATCCTCCCTGTGCCTCACCCCTTCCTGTTCCCTTGCTGCCTCCCAAAGCCCATCTCCACACCTCACGCTCTCCACGGCCACTACCCCTTCATCTCTGCTCCTGCACATTCAGGGTCCGACCCGAGGGAGCTGAAGGAGTCAGGTCTGCCGCCTCTGACCTCGCTCGGCGCTAACGTCTGGCCCCACCGGAGCCCTGGACGCTGGGATCATCTGAACCACTTCAGTCGAAGCCTGTTTGTTGGAATGAGGCAGACAGAGAGTGAAGGAGAGGGGAGGAGAGGGGGGAGTAACACACTGATGGGGGAGAGGGAGTGAAGAGAAGGAACACACTATAACAGATGGACAGCTATCCTTCCTCAAATAAGCACTGTTTTTATATTTTACTCAGTCGTTCATTATTCATTGCCTGTGATACACTGACTTTGTATTTATTGAGTTTTTCCATTATGTATTTTCTTGCTGCTGAATAGAGATGTTCAGGAAGCGGCTTTTCTTCCGTCAGCACTTCATGCCACAGTAGGGGAATTGCACTTGTAAACAATTAACAACATGGCACTTGTATTTGAGTCAATAAAGCAGAACTCTCAACTTGCATTATTCAGCTGTTTGTCTTGCATTTCGTCCCGTCTTCTCCAGGCTTCATGAAAATAATAAGAGCCGCTGCATAAATGTTGCATTCAAGCAGACACTGTGAAATTTTCACGACAGCAGCCTTCACGTCTTCTTTGCAGCATCAGGACCAGCCTCTGGGGGCTTCAATAACCCCTCCGACACAGTAGGGGGCAGTAAGCAGCTTTTGACATCCCGCGAACTTTTCCCGGGAGAGAGTCAGAGCTGAGATAGGTAAAAATTGAAGAGCTATCACTCTGTTCGCGTTTTTCGGGCACCCGAAATCGAAACCTTTTTTAAGTCGGTTCCAAATGCACATAAAGGTTTACTTTATAAGTTTTGTGGTCGTTTTGCTCATCCGGACCCAATAATTTATGTCGACTTTCGATACACTTATTTAAAAAAAGAATAATAGTAGGTATGCCACCTACATAACCTACGTGCTCTCACTGGAATTGTTTAAATTGGTAATGAAGAGTATGATATGGTTTCTAGGACTGTTAATTATGATAAAAAAAAATATTAAACCATCCGGCCTGTATCTAGGTACTTAAAAAAAAGAGTTACAAATTAAAAACGCAGTCATTATGATGACCAAATTTGCAGGGGGAAAAACAAAAAAAACAACGCTTCGTATTTTCCTTCTCGAGTGACACCTCCTCTCTTTTTTTATACTCTTTGGCTGAGATGTCGTTTTGGCGCCGAATATGCCAAGTAGTCTGTAATTCCGCAGCCCGCGAGTTTGTGTGTGAATGTCGGACCTGTGCTATTATTAACCTGTTAGTCCCAATTTAGTGTGAAGTGAAGGAATAGTTTGAAGACAAAATGCAGCGGAGCATTGCGTAAGTACAAAGATGTGAACTAGTTTAGCTCGAGGTAGTAGCGTTAGTTTACATCTGTGTCACTTTGAGCTAGCTTATTTCATGTGGTTCATAGTCTCTACTCAGTCACCTGAAATGTAATGCTGTCTAGCAGGCTTCAATTTTAAATGCACTGTCTTGCATTAGCCTACATATATTTGCAACCTTTACCCCAGTAAACATGAGAAAACATGAGCTTTCATTCGTTGCATTTCTTCATGTTTGCGCAGCTGCAGATGAAAGTAAATAACATCAGACACAGGGCATGAAAAGTGATCTAACTAATCTGATCACTGCTCTTTATTAAGTGTCAGAAGTCTAGATATGGACACTGACTTCCCACTCACCAAGAACACTTAAAAGAATGATTTTTAAATGTGCAAAAAGTGATCAAAAACTTTCAGGGTGGAGCTCTTCAATGTGCACACAGCAGCTCGTCATGTTCAGCTGGTAAGAGCCCGGATGAGAGCTCCAAACCACCATCATCATCATCATCATTATCAATGCTCCATTACTGCACATTATCTCTGTTTACTTACTCCTGCAAGTCAAATGTTTAGTTTCTAATAATGTCCCCACAATCTTATGCATACATTTTTGATTAATTGGTTCAGAAAACTGGTACAAATGTCTGAAAATGTTGAGGTCTGGTGTTGATTTTATCCATTTGTTGATGATCTTTATCCATACTTCTTGTATGGACCTCTGGGTTCTGAAACCACCTGGTTTTAAGTGCTTCAATCCTGCACAGCAATGTTTCTTTAATGGTCACACATTATGCAAATGCACAAACCATTCTGTTTGTCTTACACTCATATGTGTCTCTAGCCCTGTTTACAAATCCCCAAACATTATGAGAAAGGTCCGTCCTCTCCATCTTTTACCTGCTCCACTTTTATGTAAATGTGTGCACAAACAGGCTGTTTGGAGATTTTCCCTTTGTGACATCACAAAGGGCAGTAACCCCTCCCCCATGCAGGTTGGTGACACTCACACAAACAAATTGCCTAGTATTAGAGCGCCCTTTGTGATCGTTTTAATCATGAAGTATAGGGCATGGCGCGAGAAAGCCCCAAGCCCTTTCAGAGGAGCTCGGTCGAACACAGCTCACCTCCATTTAAAGCTGTAGACACAGAAACTTCCCGTTCTGAGCAGGGCTCGAGAAGAGGGGTTTAAAGACATGATTAAATACCGGATCAGAGAGGATTTTTAACAAGACACTTAAAGGACATGTTCTGGGGACCTCTGAGACTTGTTTAAACCCCTAACCCTATAATATGTGACCTTTGATATTTAATTTTGAAAGCCCTTCTTGGATTGAACTGTACAGACGCCCATCAGACGATTAACTTTGTGTGTTACTGTTTTCTGTCTTCACTCAGATCCTTCTTTCAGCCCAAAGGCAAAGACGGTCAGAAGAAAACAGCTGATGAACCTCTGACAAAGTAAGAATGAGTTTTTCGTTTTTTTCTCATCTAGTGTTCGATGTGCAATATCATGAATATAATCACTGTCAACATTTCAAATCATAATACATACTTAAGTGTGATTTCTTTAAGCCATGTACAGCTACAGACCACTCCTAATACAGTGCGTTAAGCAACTCGTGATCCTCACTGTTAACTTTATATTTTTGGTTTTGTGAATGTCGAGATCATTATTTTTTAATTTAACCTTTATTTAAACAGGAAAGAAACTCGTTGAGATTAAAAATCTCTTTTTCAAGAGCGTCCTGGTCGAGACAGGCAGCTGCACAATTTACAGTTTCTTACAGACGAGCAGCCTCACATAAAAAATACGTAAAAAAATACACGAATAACAAATCTAAACAGGAGATATTGGTCAAGATAATCCTCAAACGCATCAGAGAGAATATCTACAGCCAGATGTGCAAGTCATCCTCTTAAAAGCGTCCAATGAAAGCAGCTCGTTAAGTCTCGCCTTTTTGGCCTTTTTCCTTCAGATTAGGTAAAGGTACATTGTGCATTACTCCTCGTGTCAGCTCTACAAAAAAAGTAGAAGAGCGATATCAAAGATGAGACAAGAAATAAAGTGCTCAAGAAATATGAACTGTAAAAAAAAAAATGCTAAACCTATTTTTAAACTATAAAATGAGACACAGTACAAATAAATCAATCAAATGTTTTCTTGTCCAGAGAATTTTGTGCATCCTCTTTTGCACATTATTATTTTTTCCTGATCACATGATCGTACCGTTTTCATTGAGGTGTATTATTGCACATTGTTCTTGCTCTGTGAGGTAGTCAGCTGTCCTTTGAGGAGGGGAGCTGTGGGTTGTGGTTCTTCCTTCCCACCTCAGTGTCCTGTGTTATGAGTCTCATAGCAGATGTTTATTCTGGATTTGTAGATTATTTTAATGCACAAGTTTCTATCTTTTCATTCCTCCTGCTTTGTGCCCTGGTTGTCACTAACCCATCACTAATGTCTCCTGTTATCACAAAAGATCGTGTCAAATGAGAAGATAAATGTCTAAATAGCATTTAATATTCAGCTGCTGACATGTACAAGTTAGAAAATATCTGTTACAACACTCAGATATTCTTCTTTAATGAACACGGCAATTATTTTACTGTGTTGTTATGCTCGGAAATCTTTGGCCTTCTGAGGACAACGTTTTCGACTTATTCAAAGATTAGCAGACAAATGGAGATGCCGCTGTATGTTCACAGAGACAACGTTAGAAAAAAAAAACGAGATCACCCAACATCAGCTATCCATATCAGTGCTTTAGCTGATTTTCAAACACAGTCTGACAGTTTGAGTGCGGGCAATTATCTTTGAGTCTCTCTGAATCCCAGATCTCTGCTGCTTAGTAAAGCGTTTTTCTGGCCACTTTTTATCGTAATCAAAAGAGAAGATAAGTTCCCTTTCTCATCTCCGAGCCACTTTGATGATAGCGTTCATTATCATCTTTAAAGTGCATCTTAAAAACTCACTTTAACATACTCGTCTTTTATGTAATGATCCCTTCATCAGTGCGTTGACCTCTCTTTAACGACTCTTGCCTTGATTTTAAGAC
This sequence comes from Labrus bergylta, assembly GCF_963930695.1. Taxonomy (NCBI): domain Eukaryota; kingdom Metazoa; phylum Chordata; class Actinopteri; order Labriformes; family Labridae; genus Labrus; species Labrus bergylta. Next base: position 10,092,533 of record NC_089198.1, read on the forward strand.
GAGGTTTTCACAGATTTAGCAATTAATTTAAACTTCTTATCACCTTAGACTTTGTTTTTGAACGTTATTACAGTAATGAGGTTCATGTCTTTATTTACTTGAGTTACACGTTGTCTTAACTTTGTGTCTGTGCTCGTTCCCCAGGACCGTCAAAAGTCCTCTCAAGGTGCAGAACGGCGTCCAGGAAGCTGAGTCACCCATCAAGAAGGTTGCCAAACGCAGCCGTCAGATTCTGGACAGCGACGACGACGAGGCGCCCGTCGTTAAAGAACAAGTCGCCACAAAGGGCCAAGGAGCCAAAGAGGCTGTCGGTAAAGCAGAAAAGGTAAGAGGCGGGTTTGACAAGTGTGTGCAAAAGAAATGAATCATGGGATGTGAAAACAGACTTGAATTTAATTAATTTCTGATTTTATGATTGTCGCACTTCAAATGCCAGTATGCCTCATGTTCCCTTCTTTGTGTAAAAATAATTCTAACAGTATGCGACCAATCAGACGGTCTGAATCATTCTTGCCACCTGCACAGTCTGAAAGTCTGTTAGAGCTCCTGTAGGTGTCTCTGTGCCTGTTTGTTAGGAGGCACGGCGGCATGAAGGCACAATCATCGTACAGCGATTCAGCATGTTGAACGCATTTGTCAATAAGCCACGAAATGAAAAGATCGGATTATCGGCTTTGGCCGTCACCCGACCACCTGTTGCTTGATAAACACCTCTTATTACCTTCCGCTCATTTTCTTTGTTATGTGTCAGAAATGTTGAATACTTTCTTCATTGAGGAACCGGATTGTAGCCGATACTTTGAGGCCCAGCATCACTTGCTAACAATGATTTCATATTTTCTTTGATGAGGCGATGATTTGCTCTCTGCTGCTGGCCGCAGAGCAGCTCAAGTAGAGATACATAAGAGGCAGAAGACGACGACACCAACACGCTGTGAACAAAACGGTTGTGTGGAGTGATAAACGCACTCTCGAGATCAATGCAAAGAAAACAGAGGAAATTGTATTCGGTTTACCATCTGATGCTCACAAGGCCCCTATTTTCACCCATAATGGAAAAAGTCAAGCAAGTCAACCTGGAAAAATCACATTGATTACATCTGTAAAAAGACTAAACAAAGAATTTATTTCCTCCGCCGGCTGAGATCTTTTGGGGCGAGTTGACAGATTCTAGTTTTGTTCTTTAAACCCTAACCCGTCCTGGTTCATGAACTAAAATCATCTCTGAGAGGTGGTCTGGTGCAAGGCCGTGTAGTGCTTTATCAACTAATAAAAGAGTTTTAAAATCAACACAAAAACTAACAGGCGGCCAGTCAGTGTAGAGATTTTAAAACAGGTGTGATGTGTGCTCTTCTTCTGGTCTTTGCGCTCAAATTGAATGCAGAGCTGAATCCCCGAGCAAAGCAAGTTGAAGGCCTCTGAATGTTTGTTTGGTGTTTGAATGTTGTGACAAATGTTTGTATCTTGTATTTAGTCAATCAAGATTATTTTAAAACAGTTCATACTCTTTTTGTTGTCTCGATGAAATGTCGTACAAAATGAGACAAATGGCCTTTAAAAGTACATTTCTTCACTCTCCAGGTAAGAGTAATTGATTAGTTACAAAGGGGACTTAGAAGCTGCAGTGTTTCCCCACACATAGACGATACCTGGATGAGCTGGCCAAGTGTATTTCTGAATGATTTTTTAATGAGGCTATTCATGAATTGCCACACTCCCCGTATGTCCCTCTTGTAAACGCTCGTGTCAGAACTGAAGCTCCTCGTGCCTTTGTTTCAACAGTTTTCTGCAGCTGCTTGCTGCCGCTGCTGTCATGCAGTCTTAGGATGATTTGTTGTGATGCACGTCATCATCAATGAGCCTCCTCATAAACCGACGATCACCTGATGTGATAACGGAATATCGAGTGGAACATTTTCAAAGCTTGAGTAATTTGATTTGAGCGCCTTTAGCGCTCTGCTAATGAATTGTGTCAAAAGAGCAGAAACACAGAAAAAAAAAACCCAAAGCTACAACATACGACCGAGCGGGAGAAGAGGCTGTTTGTAAGAGAGGTACAGGTGTGTGAGTGGGTAGGAGAATAAGGGGAATGGAAGTCAGAAGTAGATGATGCAGCCTCTGCATTTGCAAAGTGAAGCCAATTTAAAAAGCGCCTTAAACCTTTATTCTTTTGTAATGACCACAGCGCTCCACTGATTGCAAAGTGAACTTTTAGAAAATGACCTCACTTCCTCAGTGAGCATCAGATCACACTGAGACGTTTCATGAGCAGTGCAGGCTCGTAGCCGGACTTTGAAAGGCGGTTGCCAACCTGTCTCTTAAAGTAGAGCTGCCCGCCTCCTCTGATTTTCTTTCTTCTCGCAGCCCTCTCTGAACGAAGCGCTTCATTGCACAACAAACTTGTTTCCGCACTGACGGAGGTGTGTGTGTGTTGATCGGGGTTGGCAGGATTGTTTTCCAACATTTTCTACAAAGCAGAGTTACTTTGCCTCATAGATTTTTCTGCTGCTCTGTATTTGGCTTTGAGCTCTTTGGTGTTGACAGGTCATTGTTAGACTTCTATAGACTTTCCAGCAGAGTCCATTGTACTTCAGATTGTCTCGGACAGCTGAATGACAAATCCTTCATTTTTTTTATTGCCAGCTTTAGATAGAAAAAGTCAGGATTGGAATCAAAACCCTGATCTGGAGTAGCTCCACACATTTTGCATTTAGGTGTTGGAATCTTAGGGTAACTCGCCTTATACATGACACGGGGGTCATTTACGTTGTAAGATAAAGGTAAAGTGTGTATCACTGTGATTTGGTGTCAGTTTGACCTCTTCTCATGCTTCAGTGTGTAACTCTTTCGTTACACATTATCCAACTGGAATGATATAAAGCTGTAAATTGATGTTTTACAACCTCCTCACAATGAACCCCAGCACTGCTTTCATTTTTGCAGAAGGACGATGTGTTCAAGGCCGTTCCCACCCCCATGTCTCCTCCACCCGCTCCGGCCGCTCCAGCCACCCCTGTGACCCCTGCCGCTCCAGCCACCCCTGTGACCCCTGCCACTCCGGCCACCCCGGCCTCTTCAGCATCACCCGGGACCCCCAGCACCCCAAACTCCATCTCACCCTCTGGGATTGTGAAACGCAAGACTGGTGAGAATTTTCCTCTTCTATGTCTTAGGAGCCACATCTGAAAATAACTAGTGTTTTCAGTTGTATAGTTTTGTTTACTGCTGTGTTTATTGTTTACTGTCATAGCATTACCAGAACTTCACTGATAATATGGATCATCACGTTCATAGTTTCATTTGGTTTTTAAGGGAGAGAGGGTGTGAGCCTTGGAGGGGACCAGCGCCCCACGATTTCTTGTTTTTAATGAACAAACATTGGAGGGAAACTCCTGCACATGCTAGAGCGTTTTTAAAACCTGTGGTCTGGAGAAGTCTCATCATTTATCATTTGTGACATTAAAGTTTCTGTGGTTGATTAAATAGTTGAATTCATATCGCTGCTTTTGTTTTCTCAAGCAGAGAAGTGAATCCCACCTCAGTGTTTGATCCGTGTTTGAGTTCCTTGCGGCGCTCTGTTTTTTTTTTTTTTTTTTTGCGGCATATTACACCTCACAAAAAATAGTTTGTGTTTCTCAACTATTTCTCCAAAGTCGCTCCAGCTTTGAACTTTGACACCAGCTGAGGATTGATCGTTTGCCTGCCTCGAGCTGTTTGATACTTGATTACTTGTTAGCAGGGGCCTAATGGTTTCAAATATTCATTATTCCACAATGAGAGCAAAAACAAGACATTTATCACAGACTGAGCGCATGAGAAGTTTGTTCATGAGAAACTGCTCCGCACACTCTCCACCCTCCTGTTTCATTTATCTCCTGACTCCCTGGAAGGGTGTCAACCACCAGTAGACTCGACTGCTTTGTCATTTGATCTCATCTGCTGATCCACACACTCCTCCGAGCTCACATCGTTATTTTTCCGCATGTATTTACATTATGGTAATAATATTATTCCTGCATATCCTTGCGATGTGTCGATTCTGCTGACTTGGGTGTTAACAGAACCAGCAGAGCAAGTCGTCTTATTAAAGCAGCTGATTGTCTGTTTCGGTGGTTCATTCAGTCAGAAGTAAAAGCTTGAACATATGAAGTAGGGCTGGGCCATTTATCCATTTGATCAAGAAATCAGGTTTCTGGAACATCAAGATTTTCTCTTTAATTTGCTCCGTCGATCTCTTTGGGCTCCTCGTTTACCTCCTACAGAGTGGCTGAGTTGCCCCGAGTATGAGACACACAGCTGGAGTCGCTTTGCCTCGTCCATACTTCTGCTATACCATGAAGCTGCATAGTGCACTTCAAAAGGAAGATTGTACCACTTTTTGATCCTGTAGATGTCGCCCTTGAGCACCAGCATGAAACCAAAACAAGCTGTCCTCCAGCGCCACACCTCCATCCCCTCTCTCCACTCGAGTTGCACTGAGGAGTTATCAATTAGAACGCAACATAATGAAGCACCATGTAGCGCAAGCGGTGGGCAAAATAGTCCTTGGCATGAGGTGCAATCACCTGTGTCCTGCATTGTTGTGTTAGCAGGCTAATGTTAGCGCTCTTTGGATAGCTTGTAGCTTTATATTGCACATAAATTTGCAGAGATTGACTGAGATATAAACACAATAACGTTACATCCAAATAAGCAGTGAGTATTTTCTTTTCTCGAGTGGTCGACTTAAACAGCTTTATACACCAGGCCGTCCCGTCCATGTAAACACAGCTCTGACAACAACACAGCCAGCAGGACTCACGTTTCTCACTCATTGTAGACAGTCATGACTCAGAGAGACATTTACACAGGATATACTTGATTTCTGATATATTTATGTGTAAAATATCTTCCTTTAAAGACAAGTTTACATCTTTCACTCTCACCCCAAAAGAGACATTCAGGATATTTTATTAATCCTCAAAGGGAAATTCAGATTGCTTATGTTGAATCTTTGTGATAAATAACATTTCTTCGTCATTTATAAATACTTTTAGAATTTAAAAAAAAAGATTAAAATCGTTAATCGAGTTTGGTCTTAAAAGATCTGAGATTTAATTTTTAGGCCTTATCGCCCAGCCCTAATGTGCAGTGATGATTATTTTACAGCTGCAGTCTGCACCTGACAGCTCGGGCGTTTCACACTCTGAACACACAGCTATTTTCTTCTTGTGTTCTACTTCATTATCAGTAAATTTTAAATGAGATGTATGTGTTTTAACTGCTCTGCATTAAACATAATGGACCAAGTGTTTTAAAGTGGTGCTTTGTTCTCGCTCTTGTACCAGAAATGTAGGATCTTAAAAAGAGGATTTAAAGCTTCTTACAGCTCTGGAGTTTTCTGGCAATCACTACTCTGTTTTCATTTTGGAAGCATCTGCTTTTTTTCCGTCACTGCGTTTCCTTCATCCTACTTTTGCATCCTGACGAGCATCTCTTTTTCTTTTCATCACCCCGTTCTGTTTGTGTTTGATGACTGCAGTGTTTTTTTTTTTTAATGCTTTGCCACAATAAGAGCCCCTGCCATCGTCACCACTGGAGAAAACGGCACATTAAAGAAACACTCTAATTTTTCAGCAGAAATTGCAATCTTAATGATGCTGGGTTAATGCTTTCATTATAATATCTAGAAGGAAAACACCAGCAGTGCTACCTGTGCTAGAATCTAACGAGCAGCAGAACCGAGGCGGATGTGGAACCGAGAGTAAAATTACCCTCCAGCACCGCTGCTGCATAAAATTACTGAGGAAATTACAGTGGAACCCTGAGCTGCTGAGCTGCATAATATCTTTCAGGATGGAATTAGTGTTTTCATTAGCAAAAAATACGTAACTGAGATTCCCTCTTTTTTCCCCCCATTGCCCTACATCTGCAGAAAGCGAGCAGTCTGGTCCTGTTTTCATCTCCTTATTCTCTTTTTCTCTTTGATCATGCTGTGATTTCAGATGGGATGCCTCTCACTCGTTTTTTCTCTCTCTCTTTCTCCTCCCTCTTAATTTAATGTCTGTCGCTGACGTGTGCAGCCAGGAAGATGTTCCCCAAGAGGAAGCTCGACGAGAGCCGGGGGGAGAGTCAGAAGGACGACGCCGAGGTCAAGGAGGAGCAGGGTCAGCTAAACAAACGACCCCGCGTGGACAGCGGTGGCAGCAGTGCAGGTACACCATTCCCCTCTGCTATGAGTCTGATATTATTGTGCACAAAAACACAGAGCTCCTGCACAGGACTGGACTATGAACGTTAGATTTTCTAAGCCAGGAAGTTGCTGAAGGACGTCGTATATGGAGATGAACCGATTTTTAAATTCAGGGCCGATACTGATACCAACGTTTAAAATAATAATTTAGCAAATTGCCGACTGAGATACCGAGATTTTTATCACTTCTTTGTGAGTCTCTGTGTCTGTTTCTCAGATGAGCTATGATAGTTGATGTTTTAAAATAGCTGTTAGTAGTCCCTCCTCTTAAAATATCACTGGAACAGGTCTTTACAGAGTGCGTGTCTTTCTAAGAGACTTCCACACTGACCCTTTCACAGTTTTTCAAATGTTATTTTTTGGGCCTTTTTGCCTTTAATGGCTCGGACAGCTGAAGAGAGACAGAAATATTGGGAGCAGAGAGTGTGGAGGATAACATGTAGCAAAGGGCCAAGGTCGGATTCAAATCCACGACCGCCTCCAACAGGACTACAGCCTCCAAACATAACCGCTCTCTATCTGGCACCCCACATTTTCATTCACATTGAGTTTGTCTAACAGGTGACTTCTCCTGCCCAATAAGAAATGTCTGGATGAGATTAGTTTAGGTAGAGAGGAGCGTAAGGAGCAGAGTTTTAAATTTGATGCGAGCAGTAACTGGGAGCCAGTGGAGGGAGATGATTGAACACAACTGACAGACATCGTCTACTTAAGGGCAGATGTCCTTCAACAGGAGCGATATCGTACAATACTGATGTTCAACCGATGCAGCGCTGCTTCCCTGGTTTGTTTTCATTACAAAGAAAAGCCACAAATTTTGAACTTTTCCATGAATGTGAAAAAAACATCCATGTGTGTTAAGACACATTATATGTAGTGTGTCATCTCTTATGTTATTCAGTTTAGTGTCGTACAGCTAACAGAGTCCACACTTCCTTGGACTCTTCGTCAGCACTTCATTCAAGGCTCCAACTTAACCTTCCTGCAGAAGAAGAACAACAAAGCGAGTCTCTTTCGCTCTAATGCTCTCCAACTTCAGTGTTAATAAAGACCAGAGCCTGGAGAAACAAACATTAAACAGTGCTGTTAAACATTCCCTTTAATAAGAAAGTAAATAAATACCTCATGAAAATGCATTAAGTCCTGAGGGAGATTCTGTGCAGATTGTTTTGAAGCACAGAGAACATTTTGAAATGCAACACAGTCAGTGTTAATCTATCCCCTTATAAACAAAAAGTCTTAGCTGATTCCACATAGACTGGATTTTAAACTATAGACCAACTACTACAAGTAATAGTTAATGAGTCAGAACAACTTTTAACAATTAGATTTATTAAAGATTGTCATCTGGTGGCAGAACTCTCTTATGCCATCCCATTCCTCTCCCAGCCATCTCTCTTTTATACATTTATTTTTTGGGTTATTTTTGCCCTTCACTGGATAGTACAGCTGAAGAGAGATATTGGGAGGAGAGAGTAGGGATGACATTACATGCAGTAAAAGCACATTGGGCGACATTACCGCTAGTTTGTCTGACATCCCCACCTCCCCGGCATCTCCTGTCTGTGTCCTGCCTGTCTCTCCATCACGCCCAAAAGAACTTAAAAATCCTTTTGAAACATGTCAAATACTTCTTGAATGCTGGATGATGACATTTCTAAGTATCCTAAACGGCAACACACACGGGCGATATCTGATGTTTGTAAGTAAACATGCTTGATGTTTTCAATGAAAACCCCATGAACCCTGAGTTTCTTGTTGCTCATCAACATGTCTTGATGTACATCAACTTGACAGACAAGCAGCAATTTGATCACATTCACTCCTCAGATTGGCCCTTCTGAGCCACTGTACCTCAGCCACCCTGTAAGACATATTTGGTTTATGCTGCTGACATCTGAATATGATGCAAAAGTGATTTTTCAACTATTAATAAAAAATCAACAGAAAGTTTTTCAGCCTTTACTTGATAATCAATTCAACTGACCAAAGTTCTGTAAGTAGAAAAGTTAGCCCATCAAAAGAACACAGTGGTAGCGAGTACACAATGCCAGATTGGTTTGCAATGTGTGGCAGATGTTTTCAGTCCTATATGAAGGTTTATGTCCACGTGCCTGTTCTGAACGTGGTTACGAGTGGTTATATGCCAGTTAAACCTGACACAGCATACAAACAATCAGGGCTGTCAAATGATAACATTTTGAATTGTGTTTCACAGCAAACTTTTAATAGTTAATCGCGATTGATCACATTTTAATCCCATGTTTAAAATACCATTATTTCCCATTTAAAAATACAAATTGTTAGGCTTTTATTTTGAAATGTTGTACTGTCTTAAGCTGCGAGTACTAAGCTTGCTATTTGAATTCAACCCCGCTTTTATTCTGAAATAAAGATAGGACCTCTGGTAGATTGGAGGTTACGATAGGAAGTTAATGACGGAAAGAGGAACTCGTAACAGATGAAAAACTAAATAAGATCAGCTCAAAGGAACGGTTAAGAAGGTAAATGTGTGATGTCATGAGGTGGATATTACTGTGGACTCGTCAGCTGAGCGGTCTGGTTTTTAAAGTGAAATGAGACATTCAAAGGAGCAGCAGTGTCGTCCCTATCCATCACTGACTACATAGACTCACTGCAGAGGCTTATCTACGGTGCCCCTAAAGGGACAAAATAGCATGCAATCAATCGCGATTAAAAAAAGTTGATGCATTAATTTCAGACCATAATTAATTGTGATTAAGTAGTAGTTAATGCTGTCAGCCCGGGTGGAATATAAAATGACCTTGAACGTTTTTGTGAAGACTAAACTCTGTTAATATAAAGAACACATTTTTATGACATTAACACATTCAATGACACAAAGCAGGTTTCTGATTTTTACACCTTTTTGTCACTTTTTAAATTGAATTCATTAATTCATTTTCATTTGACTTCACATTCACTGATTTCTCTCCTTGTGTGCAGTGACAGATGTTTCTCAAAAAAAATACAGATGCTTTGTCAGCCTTGCCGCCTGATCATGGTTGTATAAGTGCTTTTTAATTAAGCTAATAGCACAGCGCTAAAAAGAAAGAAAGTCTAATCGCAGGTGCTGCGTACCTTCGTTCTGTTTTTCAGTGACGTACTCAAACATTCATCACGACAAGATTTTCTCTGACTGTCAGAGTTTTTTTTTTTAAAGATTTTTTCTTTTGACCTCACCATCTTCATACATTAAACTTTTAACACCATATTAACTGGCTGCTTGGCATTTGTTTAATGACTCTGCTGCATTGATAATTATATTAAAAGTGACATCATAACTGCGCCTCAGTTGTCAGTTAACTTGGCCTACTTTTGAGTAACTGTGTCTCCTTCTGGCTCTGCACTTGTGAGTGACAGCTGGCCTCAGTCATGAGCGGTACGCTGGCTTCACAGATAATCGGCCCCGTCTATTGTCGGGAACGTACATGGGTGTTTGAAAGTCTTGACCCGGGTTGTTGGACGATTTTTTTTCAGGATAAAAAAAAAAAAAACTGTCTTCTTTTTGGTCCTATACAGTCCTTTCTCCCACCGTCGGCATCTGTAAATGTTTGTTATTTTTAGGCAGCATGTGAACGAACACAGTTACACAGCAGGCAGAGAAATGGCCTCTGCAATTTCCAAAATTGTCTGTAAAAGCACCAAAAGTGACCGTTCAAAGTAGCAGCCCAGTCCTGCGGCCATTTCAACTTGTGGATGAGAAAATTAAACTTTCATGTCCTAGCTTCTCTCCCAGCCAGTATCATGACCTTAGCTGGCTCTGCAGGGATTCTGTGCTACAAGTTTGTCAATAGTCATTCTCTCTTACCTGACTCTCTCGGGTGAAAAGGAAACCTTAAGAAATATAACCTGCGGCATTTATTGAAGAAGGCTGTTGTGTTCAAAACCACCTTCACACAAGGGGCACACAAAAAAACTGGGTCGCCCCTCAGTAAAACCTTCTGGCATTTATCTCTTCAATGATCTCTCTTTTTCTGTCTCACCCCGTGCAGGGAACGCCGCTGAACCCATGGAGGAGGGTGCAAAGGAAGAAGGAGTTGAAACGGCAGTGACAGAGGCTAACAGCCCAGATGAGGAGGAGGAGAAGAAGAAGAAAAAAGAGGAAGAAGAAGAAGAGAAGGCCGAGGAGGCGGAGCGGGCTGAGAGAAAGAGCTCTGATGAGGAGGAAGAGAAAGCCGAGGGGGCGGTGAAGAAAAATGAAGCAAAGCAGAAGACAGATGATGAGAGAGGGCCCGCAGACGCCAAGAGGGAGGTGGTTGAAAAGGACGCACCAGAAGGAGAAGAGAGCCCGAAAAGTCAAACAGGCAGAAAACAGAAAGAGGCGAAAGAGCAAAAAGATAAGGAGCCGCTCAAGAAATCCCCCATCAGCAGTTTCTTTGGTGAGGAGGAATTTGCATAGCTCTGTGCTTGCATAAAAAAAACAAAAAAAATATGTGTCCACAAATGTGCTATGCTTTTATCAGTTAGAAAAGACAGCAAAATATTGCTCTGGTCCAAAACTCTGCTCCCCGTCACCTTCTGTTCTATATGTGTGTGTGTGTGTTTTTTTTTATAGCTCCAAGAAAAGCAGCAACAAAGACGGAGAAATCAGAGAAGAGTGAAGGAGAGAAGAAGACAAGTGCAGAGAGGAAGACTTCAACGGAGGAGACTAAAGGGTGAGGCAGAGTGCGACAGAATGATACACACAGCTCAGCCTCTATGCACCTCAGAGGGGTTTGTTTACTCGTCTGTCTGTTATCATCACTGAACCTTTTAATATGTTGGGCTGTTCAGCAGTCCTTGACCTCTGACCCCTCTGATTGTAGCAAAAGCCTTATTTAATACCTTGGATGTGAGCTGGAGAGATGCTTTTGAGGAAGCTATTTTGACTTTAATCACCAGATTTTTTAATTTGTTTGATTGTCATTTTGATGCAGTTTGATTGTTTAAACTCGAGCCTTAAAATGTTGATACCTTTCAAAACCACATGTTTTAAACTCCCAACCAAAAAGTGCCGCTAGAGAAAGCGAGCGCTCTGACTTGATTGTACAAATTTGTTGACAATGTTTCGATTTTTGAAATGTCGCCTGGAAAAAAGAAGTCATCCCGCATTAGGTGCCTAGGACTTCTATTTTTGTTGTTGTGGTGTCAAAACAGGTATCACAATTATTTGATTTAGTGTCATATTTTAGTTTAAAATTCTGTTACCATGACAACCCTGGAGCTTAAACGATCAATTAGTTGTCAACAGTTGGATTTTTCTCAATTTTTGTATTATTCTTTGCCAGAGAAAGGTTGATTAAAAATCTTCTTAAATGTGAGGATCTGTGGGTGCCCCGTAAACAGCTGCGCTACTCATCCGGGGTGCAGTTACAGTAGGACCAGACCGTTCAAGATCAGAGTAATCCAGCGCACACCAGGATCGTTCAGATTGACTTTAAAGTTGAATAGACATAGAACATAGCGGCCTCCTCGGGATCTTAAATGTATTTATATATTTTTTTCAGTTTTCTTCAGTCGTCTGTGAATATAAACTGAACCGCTCAACCCGAACACTTATTCAGACTATTAAGCAGGAGGAAGGACGCAGACACAGAGACAAAATGTACATTACTTTAATGCTCATTCTGTAATATAGCTGCAGATGGCTGGTCTTAATTTTATTCAACCAAGTTTATTTTATTTCTATCATAACCAACGTCTCAGTGAGGACTGAAGTTTATAATAAAAACCACAACAATGTGATTTTGTTTCGGCGTCTTCCCCTCTCATCGATTCTTACACAGAAGCCAATCTAGTGAACATTTCCCCTGATTCTTAAATCGTTTAACTACATAACCAATCGTAGACTCTAAATGTCACCAAATACGTCCAAAACATCTGAAGACTTCAGTGAAAATGAAGCCATGATGCACAGACGCCTGATGATGTATTAGTGTGATTTTTGTTAACCATTTGTCGTACTTTCTCCCTTTCATAGGCTGTAACTTGAACTGTCTGATAATGATAGATCACTGTGTGTGGGTGGACGTAGATCTTTACACAGAAAACAAAAGGGAACGTTAGCTCTATTGTGCTCACATCGTTCTGTCTATACTCTTTATTACGAAACATTCACGTTATTTAATCTGTCTTTTTGTAAGATTTCCTTTTATTACATGTAAAGTAAACCAGCAGCAGCATTTTACTGCTTTTGTCATTTTGAAGCCACAAACTATTTTTAGCTCGACAAGAAAAGAAATCCACATTTCATCTCGCTAACTTATTTCCTTTTTTTTACCGCTGCCTTTCTGTGCGACGGCGTGGGAGTGATTGACATTACATACAGGAGGAAAGTTCACAGCTACACTTCCTCTCTGTGTAATCAAAAGACTCTTTGTTTTCAGCTCCTTTGTTTGAGAACAAGAAAAAGTTTACGTAACATGTATGTACCACAGAGCGGGAAACATAACTTTTTTAACTAGCCTCACCCTTTTTTTGAAGAATGAATTATTAAATCACTGGTGCTGTTGATCGATTTAGAAATGGATCTAATAAATAACAGGCTTTGCAATTGATTCATCTAAATAAATCAGGTATGTTGATAATACGATAAGGATTGTATTACAGGTAGGTGAACTGTTGTTCCACTTTTTACTTTTACTCTGCTCTTCACGACCCCTCCTCCTCTGAACAAACCGCTTGCCTCGCCCCTCTTTTTCCGTTTGTCTACTTAACTACTCAAAGTGCTTTTACACCGCAGGTCACACCTACACATTCACACACTGATGGTAGAGGCTGCTCTGTAGTGAGACCATCTCAATTAAAAACTGAAGAGAAGAAAGTAATCCCATTCATAGACATTCTGACGCTGCTGATGAAGCAGCAGGAGCAAGTCTGGGTTTAGTATGTTGCCCAAGGGCAAATCAGACATGTTGCTGCAGGAGCTGGGGATCGAACCCATAACTTTCCAGAGACGACCGACTCTACCAACTGAGCCACAGCCTCCCGCCGCCCTCTTCTTAAGGACTCTTTAAAAGCCTTTTCAAACTGGGACAGGAGTAGATTCACATTTAAGAGGAAAGACAGCACATCAGTACATGTAGGCCTCTTCAAAGTGTTAGCGTAGCGTTCCTCAGCACGTCTCTGGGCGTGCGTGCGTGTGTGCGTGTGTGTGTGTGTTTCTCGGTAGAGGGAGGAGACATTGAGGCTGTTTTATTGATCCATCCCGTATGGTGTTGATATCTCGGATGGATGAAGTAATAAAAATCAGAAGACCATGAAATGTTTGGCATGTGTGTTTTCATCAAGTTTACAACGCTGCTGACGGCGGTTGTAGTTTTTTGATGAGTTATTGTTTTTTGTATTTTATTCATTGTAAAAAAAGGTGTTATTCAGTCAGCCCTATATTCAACATTGCTGATGACACTTTACTCATTTAATTCTCAACAGGTAGCTGGTGTTAGTCTGTCAACATAAACTAGTTAATCTTCTGTGTGAAGCTTTAAACATATCCTCCAGAACACTCCTGACTTACAGACTTTCTAATTGTTATAATAAAGGTGTCTTTAGACTCTCTGCTCACAGCGAGATCTGACAGTAACAGCTGTCCCCGTCTTTATTTGCGACACTTAATTTGCTCTTTCTGCTGTTGTGTTTCCTCCTCAGCGAGTCGGCCTCGGGACAAACAGACTACGATCCGTCCAGATCAAACTACCATCCTGTGGATCACGCCTGCTGGAAGCAGGGCCAAAAGTAAGTCCAGCCGAGTCTCCCTCAACCTACTCACTGTTTAGGGTAGTTGAAATTGTTTTTGCATATACGAGGGTTAACAGTGATTCTTAACAATATGATGGAGAGTTGTGATCGGCGCCCCCTGTCGACGAAGGGATACCTTTTTAGTTTTTTTACAGATGTTTTCCTGTAAATGTGTGAGTCGTATGTTGTGTGAGGGAAAACACCATCCTGCTGTCTTTAAACTGTCTGATGCATGACTCAGTGTAAATCTGATGATTTGGTTTGTGTCATTTCAGTAACTGACACCTCATACCTCCTTGCAGCTTTTACTGGCATTAGAAATAACTACAGATGTTTTTCATCTTAAAGATACAAACTGTAGATTCCGCCACCAGGGTGCTCTCAATCAATACAATAATAAAAGATGACGTCGAGGGTATCATGGGAGTTCTCTCTGCTAACCCCCATCCTGTGAAAACGAACTCTGCGCTGATGTAGTGAAGACGAATGGGCGAAACTGACCTGAGTTAGAGAATATGTTTACCAACAATGTATAAGTATAATTTACATGACGTGTTTTATCACAGCAGCACATACAGCGACAGTACGGCAGCGCTCAGCAGCAGCTCACGCTACCTTATGTAGCGGTCCTTGACATTACATCCAGTGTTTCCACGGCAACGATAAACATTTTGGGTCTGTCATGGCGGCTCATCATGGCGGCCGCCTCGACAAGACACTTCCCGTTACAACTGTAAAATTACAGATTTTTCTGGCTTTGTTAACTGTTGGAAATATTTGAGGTAATGTAAGTACTCAACGAAAATACATAACATAGGTTTTGTCGATTTTTTTATAATCTAGATATTTTAATGTCAATATTGTACGTTTGAAAATCAAGGTTTTGTTCCCTTCAGTAGGTCATAAAGATGCACAAGTATTACTTTCAGTCAGTTTCATAACATGCTACAAACTCCTGAGAGGAGGATGAAATCATTTGACTCTACATAGAAATGTGAGGTACAGAAAAGAAGGCCCCTAATCAAAATGACAAGCCACAAACTTTTAACCGTATAAATGTTGGAACAGTCATTGAGATTTAAGATGAAAATCTTTATCCCAACATCGATGACCACCGTCGTTTCATTGTTTCTTTTTCTCACCTCCAAACCGGCAGGGTTTTTTCTCTCGGTGACCTCCTAGAGTCAAATATTTAGAAACTCTCCTAAGATCCATTTTTCAGACCAGGGAAGTGCTCTGACTCGGTAATGGAGAGTCATGGAAAAATCATGGAATTTTACATCAAGGTCACGGTTCAAGACACGCAGCAGCGTACACTCGGGTCAACTACTGAGCACGGTCATGTTTTCAGGGGGTTTAATATTTGAGCACTATGAGGGTTGGAGTTTGCTGCATGTCACTCACACTCACACAGCAGTCCCTAGGGCTGGGAGTGGAGTACTGAACAAAGAAAATCAGCACTGACAAGTATCTATTGGATCAAAATACAGAGGTGCAACATTCTGACGCCTGGCAGCACATCAGGACTATGGCAAGACGAAATGTTGGCAATGTAGGGATGCATTTTCGACCGTGTGTGCAGGAGGATTTTGTTATATTCTTAAATGTTATCCTAACAAAGAACGACAGGAAATGTTCTTTTTGAGACGTTTGTGCTTTAAAAAAAAAAGAAAAAAGGCAAACTCTTCCACCCTGGCTCTCGCGCCTCTGTGGAGCATAATAGATCATTTCACGTCATTGTAAGGATGCAGGTTTTCCCGCCGAGGCAGCTCTGACCTTTGTCCCTCCCGCAGTTGCTTTCATGCAGGTTTTGATTACCCAGGAATCAAAGCTCTTTCTACTGTCGCACTAATTGCGAGTTGCTCGGAACAGCTGAGTCAGCTTAGCGCTGTGAATGTAAAAAAATCTGTCAGGGCGGATTGCTTAGCCTGCTAACTACATGCTCATCACCCTCCAGAGTACCGTACTTGGCGGTGGCGCGCACCTTTGAGAAGATTGAAGAGGACTCTGGCAGGTAAGTGCTCCAGATGGAGAGAAAAGATGTTTATTTAACCCTAGATTGAGATAAAAATCCATGTGGGAGAAACTGATCTGTGCTCTGTTGAAGAGATAAAGTATATTTCAAAGCATTTTTTTTACAAAATTACCATTCAAGCGCCCTGCTGGGAATTTCTGGAGCATAATTAGAGACGCCTGTTCCAGCCAGGGAAAGTGAGGAAATTGGATTAATTTTCTGGGGAGGGCAGGGAACATGAAGAAATTCTACAATTAGGTCACTTTCTAGGAACGCTCAAGATTTCTTTTTTCCCCCCACACTTGGGCTTCTTTTAATGGTTGTTCTGAGCTTTGATTCTCTGCAACTTTCTTAGAAACTTATGCTTATGTTATATTTCACAACTCTTGTCCTAAAAAGGACCTGATACTAGCTTGTTTTTGGGGACGTTAATGCTCCTGATTCTCAGCTTTATAGAATCCAGATCATTCGTTATTAAGGGAAAGTCGTATCTTAAGTCTCCCACCAACAACTTAAAATGTCTTTACATTGATTTTTAAAAGATATTGAACGGCAAACAATCCCGGTAATGACTCGTGTTTCCTCCGTCCACTTCCAGTTGACGTATAGCATTTCATAAATGAACAGTTCGTCTGCCTGCCTAGCTTCCATTTCCGATTAAAAACCTCCAGACAAATCTCATCTCCCGCCTCCCGGTATTTACAGGATGGCTTTGAAATTCATTTAACTCGTCTTCCTTGTCTCAAAGCAATCCTGTTGTCATTTCCCAGGCTGAGAAACATCGAGACTCTGTCGAACCTGCTTCGCTCCGTGCTGCTGCTCTCTCCAGGTAAATGGTATTTTATCTCTCCCATAATGCATGCTGATGTAGCTACACAGGCAGCTGGCTGCCAGCCACTCTATCAAGGAGATGATGATGAAGCCAGGTTGCACATAAAAGTGGGAGGATGAGTCAGTTCATTGATGTGTGGCTGTGTGTGTGTGTGTGTGTGTCTCTGTGTGTGTGTGTGTGTGTGTGTGTGTGTGTGTGTGTGTGTGTGTGTGTAGGGGGGGGGCACAGTTGTTGACGTGTGTACGGGTATGTACCAGCGGGATTCCAATGATGTGGGATGTGTGTGTGTTTGTAATTGTATTTGTTGTGTGTGTCCAACCTTTTTTTGGCCTGTGTGTGTGTGTGTGTGTGTGTGTGTGTGTGTGTGTGTGTGTGTGTGTGTGTGTGTGTGTGTGTGTGTGTGTGTGTGTGTGTGTGTGTGTGTGTGTGTGTGTGTGTGTGTGTGTGTGTGTGTGTGTGTGTGTGTGTGTGTGTGTGTGTGTGTGTGTGTGTGTGTGTGTGTGTGTGTGTGTGTGTGTGTGTGTGTGTGTGTGTGTGTGTGTGTGTATAACTGTACAACATCTTCAGTTGTGTGTGTGTGTGTGTGTTCATTGCGTTGTCCTTCATTTGACGTCTGTGAGGTTATTTTTTTTCCCTGTTTTGTCCGTGTGTGTGTGTGTGTATCTTTGTAGGCTTGTGCTTTTTTGTGATTGTGGTTTTCTGTTTCTGTATTTCTGACCGGCATTCCTCATGTGTCTGAGTGTGTATGTCGGTGTTTCTGTGTGTGTGTAGTCATGTCTATGGAGTGTGTTCCCATGTGAGTGTATAATAGTGTGTGTGCATCTTTGCATGTGTTTGGTTCTGACTGTCAGTATGTCCTTAGCTGTGTGTTTGTTTGTTGTTTTTCCAGTCTGTGTGTGCTGCTGTTTTTTATTTTTATTTGTGTTGGCCACATGTAATGAAACGTGCGTGTGCTTATGATTGTGTGTGTTTGTGTTATTTTTCCAGATGACCTGCTGTGCTGTGTGTACCTGTGTCTGAACCAGCTGGGTCCTGCCTACCTGGGGATGGAGCTTGGCATTGGAGAGACGGTGCTAATGAAAGCTGTTGCTCAAGCAACTGGTAATGAACACACACACACACTCACACACTCACATTAATGAACACAAACACACAAGCACAACCTTTCTGTTGCATCCAAACACAACACTTGTGCAGTCCCTGCCTAGCCGCTAATTCCAGCCTTCTTAGCTCATCAGCCAGCGATGCAGTTGCCATTTACGATCTCGTTCTTGTTTCCAGGGCGACAATTGGACAAAATCAAGGCGGAGGCGCAGGAGAAGGGAGATTTGGGCCTCGTGGCCGAGAGTTCCCGTAGCAACCAGCGCATGATGTTCCAACCGGCCAGTCTGACAGCAGGGGGCGTGTTTAGGAAATTGAAGGAAATTGCCAGCATGAGTGGGAACTCGGTGAGCCACAGAATAACATTTTCATTAGGCGGGAAGCAGTCCTGGGAAAAAATTTAGCTTTCACTTTGTTTGCCTCTCAGTATTGGGGTCGGGTAGAGAAAGGAGAGGAAATGGTAATGTGATTGTGTTTCGAATGGCTGAGTTATTTGTTTGTGTACTTCAGAGAATGATTTTTCAGCCTCTGAATAAAGGCATCACCTGGCTGGAATCTCTTAAGCAATTAGTTCAGTATTCATCCCCGCCGCTGCCGGGTCTTGTGATTTTATTATTATATTTTTTTTCACAGTCTGGTTTGAACATGTATTTTGTACTCGCTGGTGACCTCAGTCTTTTTGCATTCTGTCTCCTCTCGCTCGTCTTCTGTGAATCTCAATTTCCTCCCGCCCGCCTCAGGCCATGAATAAGAAAATCGACATCATCAAAGGCCTCTTTGTGGCATGCCGCTTTTCCGAGGCCCGCTACATCGTCAGGTAAAAATAACACTCCCTCACACACATGCATGGCCAATTTTTTTTACTGCACACACAGACAGACACGCAGATTTTGTCTTTATGTCCATGCATGTAGCTGTTTTAGTCATCCAGGTGCTGATAGCTGATGGTCTTACGGTTTTGATTGACAGGTCCCTGGCTGGGAAGCTGAGAATAGGACTGGCCGAGCAGAGCATCCTTTCAGCATTGAGCCAGGCTGTGTGCCTGACGCCCCCTGGACAAGGTAAACTTGAATTTTTTTTTTTTAAGAGAAGCTTTTTCAATTTTTCAAGGATTTCATCAGGTGCTTGTATGTTTTCTATAATCAGTCGTTCTGTTCTTACTGGGAATAGAGCGATCAATCCTAAAGCTATTACGTGCAAGATTTGGAGAACAGAATCCTTGCTTTGTGCCAAAATGTCCCTGAAAGTTAATCTGAAAAAAAATTCTTCTCTGCAAAAACTGCAATTCCTCCAACTTTCTTATTTAAAATGTAAAGTTTGCAGACTTTTTTTTTTTTTTTTTTCACTGGTCGTGCTAATGAGAAGCTCATGTACTGTGTGAAATGATGGAAATATGATTCATTAAATTTAAATAAAAACCAGAGTGGGTCTCACTCTAGGGTGAGGAAGGTGTGGTGTTAGAGCAGGTTAAAGTAATTTTATTTAAACAGAGTTAAAATATTCTTTCCTTTTTATTGGAATGATGAAACCTGAACCAGTGGGTTTTAAATTCAACAACTTCATAACCTCGAAACCATGTTGTAAAAACACCTGAATGTGTCACTCTCGGGAGCAGCATGTGTCACCAGCTGCTTTCACCGGGTGTCAGACCTGCGATCACTAACACAACCCAGACCTAATTAAATACATCCCCTCCTCACTTTATTAGTATTCGTGGCTTACTTGTGACTTGGAGGTATGCTTTGATAAGTCTCAATTAGAGCAGGAGGCTCGGTGGGAAAATGTTCATTAATCTGTGGCCAGGTATGGTAATATTTTTATTTATTTATTTAACCATTATTTAATCAGACAGGTCAACTAAGAGCAAATTCTTTGTCGAGCCGAGGTGGGTCGTTGCAATGAATAAATTATGGTGAGGAATTAGTTTTCAGTCATATTTAAAATACATACAGTAATTATTGATGTTGAACTGGGAATGGTGAGGCTGGTGGGTGGGTATTCACTAAGAATGGTTTGCTTATGCTAATAGCTCCATGAATTCCACATCAATTTACCTCAAAGTCCAATTCGCAAAGCATATTGCACTAAAGATATTCGAGCACAGACACGCCCGTTAAGTTGTCTTCACTGCGCGGCGGCGGTGCTGTCGCCTCACAGAGAGGAGGTTCCCGTCGAAACAGGGCTTCGTTGTGTGGAGTCAGCATCTTCTCCCCGTGGGTTCTCTCCGGGTGCTCTGGCTTCCTCCCCATCTCCATGTCAGCCCTGTGATTGACTGGCGATCAGTCCAGGGTGTAACCCCGCCTCTTGCCCAATGGCAGCTGGGATCGGCTCCAGAACCCCGCGACCTTAACGGGAAAAAGCGGTTTTAAAAAATGAATGGATGGATTTCCATTTGTGTACTTTTTAAAGGTTTGAGGGTTAAAGAAGAAGTCCCACAATCCTTTAGTGGATCAGATCCTGAATTTAGTCAGACTCTACATTCTCTTAACCACAGTGGGAGTGAAACTATATTTTCCAATTGAGTTTATCCAGTGTTGTAGAAAACACCGACTGTAGCTGTACACTAGTAACTGCATGCAGTAAGTCTTGTATATTCCTCTTCCTTTTGAAGTCCCTGAACTTTCATCCAACACCTGTTCTGTCATACAAATGTTCAAACACTTACATAGATCTGTTTGAAACTCGTTTTATTTTTTTTTACCTCCTTCCCTCGCAGATTTTCCTCCCGCTGTGATTGACGCTGGGAAGGGGATGAGCACCGAGAGCAGGCGGGCTTGGATCGAAGCGAAGAGTCTCATTCTCAAACAGACTTACTGGTAACTGAATCCTACCCCCCCCCCCCCCTACCCCCCCCTCCCTCCCTCGCCCTCTTCTCCCTTTGAATCACTTTGCTATCTCTCCTCGACACCACCACAATGCCTTATCCCCCTTAAGCCCTGTCCTTCATTCTCACTCACTCATTGTTCTCACTTTCATTTTGGATGGTATTGATTCTTTTATTTTGTTTTTCTTCCTCCCTCCCCCTCCCCACCCTCTGCACTCTCCCATCCAGCGAGATGCCCAATTACGACGTCCTCATCCCAGTTCTTCTGACAGAGGGCATAGACGAGCTGCCCAATCACTGCAAGCTCACTCCAGGTAAGCAGCCAATCAGGGGGGGGGCAGAGAGACTCTTAAGTTCCCAAACAGGGACTGGTGTGTGTTTATTGATCCGCTCGGTGGAGGTGAGTCAGTTATTTTAGTTGAGTCATTTATCAGAGAAGATAAAAGATACCACTAAACTAAGGATTAGCTCCCAATTACACTGTTGTCAAGCTATTTGTGATAAGGCGCCTTGGCACCAAGGTAGGAAATTAATACCAGCCACCATCTGAATGCTGCTAAATTGGGAAAGTAAATTGGCCCTTGTTGGTCAGTTAGACAAATCTAGCAGCCATTTTGGCAGCTAAACAATTGTTTTCTTTTTCACAGAGAGGGATGTTCTGTTCCGACATTTACAAAGAGCTGCTCTCTCTCCTCTTTCTTTTTTTTTTTTTTTTGGGATAGCACCAGCCAGTTTGGACGGAGAGTGACTGGCTCGATGCTCTTTAAGCTGCAATTAGAGCAGTTTGTTTGGTATATTTCATTATAACACTCCTCTGCTTCTTTTTTAAGCTTAACTTAGCAGCGAAGCCTAAGGGGGTTGTTAGTCAGAGGACTTTCATATTACGGCCAAATGAGACTACAAACAAACTAATTTCAACTGTGGGGTTTTGTCACAGAACACAGTTGTGGGTGTTGTGCTGATGTGTCATGTGGGAATTTGTCATTCAAAGTGATTTTACAGCTGCTGGGTATGTCGTCTTCATAGCGATCCAAGAAATCGTCTCACTTTGATAACCTCAAGGGCCACCGAGCAGCAGCCTCGCCCTCCTTCTGCTAGACAGCGGCAAATAAGGAATAAAAACTTTTCCCGACCTAACTCATAATTAGTCACTCAGCTGTTTAAAATTCATTAAAAAAAAAAAAAAAGACTTTGATGTGCTCGCTTTAGTTTCCTGATGTTTTTAAATTGATGACTTTCTTTCCACACTTCTCGCTCTCCTAGGAGTACCGCTGAGGCCCATGTTGGCTCACCCCACCAAGGGTGTCGGCGAGGTGATGAAGCGGTTTGACGAGGCAGCGTTCACCTGCGAGTACAAATACGACGGAGAGCGTGCACAGGTGTGTGTGTGTGTGTCTGTGTCTGTGTCTGTGTGTGTGTGTGTGTGTGTGTGTGTGTGTGTGTGTGTGTGTGAGAGACAAAGTGCAACTGTTTGTTTTTCTTGCATTTGGCACCGAACATATGCCTTCTGAATTTCATATGCAAATACCTTTGGGCTGTGTTCTTTCAGCGTGAGGTATTGCCATCTTGTGACTCCTGCTGCGTGCACACATGCATGGTTGTTTTAAAAAAAAAAAAAAAAAAAAAAATTGGTATACTGTGTGTATGTTTGTGCGCCTATTCTTTTAAGATAAACAGTGTTGCTGCTTCTGCCCTGGGCTTGTACGCAGAGGAAAGCTACTTCTGCCATTGTGGACCAGAGAGAAGTAAAAAGGAGGAGGGGTGGTGAGAGAGGTGAGGAGAGAGAGAGAGAGAGAGAGAGAGGAACGAGAAACATAAAAGGGAGAGGGAGACAAACTTGAAGACAGACAACGGGAGACGGCAGAGAGGCTGGGGAAATTTTGTTAGAGAGAGAGAGAGACACAGCGAGACTGTAATGTAAACCCCTCCAGCTGTATTGTTAATTTTGGACAGTCATGCCAATAAAGTGCCTTTGAACTGAGTTGAATTGAGAAGAAGTGAGATGAGCTGAAAGAGAGAAACAGAGAGAGCCCCATGACGTCCTCCTCTTCCCTCCCTCTCTCGCTCTCTCCCTCTCTCTCTCTCTCTCTCTGTCTCTCTCTCGCTCTCTCTCTCTCTCTTTCTGTCTCTCTCTCTCGCTCTCTCTCTCTCTCTCTCTCTCTCTCTGTGGTGTCACTGCAGTGGACATTACCTCTAACAGCCAGCAGGGGGACTCTTGATACACCACTTAGTTAAAGACTCCTTCTGTGTGTGTGTGTGCGTGTGTGTGTGTGTGTGTGTGTGTGTGTTTGTTTGTACCTGGGAGGGTGTGTCAAATATTGTGAATAGCCAAGAACGTGTGTAACTGCATGTGTGGCATTCGATGAATCCAAACAACTGCAGATGTATTCCTCGGGTTGTGTGTCTCCTCTCGTCAGTCAAGTTTCTTTCTATTTCATGAGTTTATGGCAGCTCTGATTTATCAGTGGGACAATACAAATACACCGCAAAAATTATATTAGTAATTAGTAACAGCAGGAACACGATAACTTAAACTGTGCAAAATACATTTCAATAGAGTACATATTTAGCTTTCCATTTAGATGATTTGCTTCAGGCAGCATTTACAAAAGATCAAGAAGAGACAATAACAAACATGGAGATGATTAATCATAATCATAACTTGGTCTTCACTTTTTTTATTGCACCTTTATAAACAAGTATTCTAGGTTCAATATGTATCACTTCAAGATGCTGATAATTATTTTAATTTTACTTGATGAGTAAGCCACAGCTGAAAATATCCAGGAGCAATATCAATTTTATATATTGATCACTTCTCATTACAGGTAGGCTCTATGTGCTTTACATTGATTATAAAAACAGTCATGAATAAGATTCACAAATCAAATCAGTAAAACATGCTCCCAGGAAACACATCAGATACACCACATAGCTATCAAACGACCAATAAGCATGAAGAAGATCAAATACAAACCCCAAACACACACACGGTAACGATCTGTAAAGTAAACATACCTGGCAAGTTGACGCCGTAAAGCTTCGACCCTGAGTTGGGATTTGGAAAAACTCCTTAAAAGGTCAAACCTGAGGCAGAAAAGAGAGGAAGGATCCGTCCTCCGAGACGGGACAAGCAGCAGACGTAATCTTAAACACATAGCTGCATTTTGAATTTCCGGACTAATCGAGCCATGTCAAGCTTTGCTCCCACATCCATCAGGCTCATGAACAAATGATCTATTTCTTATTTATTTAAGACCACTCATTTAACCGCTTATAACAATTATTATTACCTATTTATCATGCTTTTAATAGAGCCACTTGTATGTGTGTGTTTCTGCTGTTGTTTTTGTGTCTAGCTGTATGCGCACTGATGTTCTTTTACACAAATGAAGTTCCTAACGGATAAATAAAGTTATTTGAATTGAATAAACAGAAATAATTACCGTAAAATCTGGTGTATAAGATGCACTTTTAATACCTATTTTTTTACGGTAATACTGAGAGATAACTTTCTATACACACCTACACATGTTTATACACAGGTAAGTGTATACAACCATGGACATGGAAAAGATGTCAGATTGCACATTTGTTCAGGAGGCAGATCCTTACCTATCCTTTACAAACATATCTTAGCAATATATTATGTTACCCATTAAAGAACAAGGCACTGTGCACAACATAGCAAAGCAACACGTACACAATTGTGTTCAGCAAAGTCTACAACGTGCAGTTTGTGTGCAGCTGCGTCGCTCTTTTAGTTCCATTTGTTTTCACTTTGCTCTCCTACTAGCTACAGTACGGTAGTCGAGCTCTCAGCCTGCAGTCTTTTGCAGCGTACTGTACTGACACTGACCTCTGGATATGATGTCAAGGCTCACTTCTTAACATGACTATTGTTAGGTTAACACATAATAACTGCTGCGCCGGGTGTAAGATGGAAAATGTTTCCTAATGCGTGCTGCCATCATTCATCTCTCACCTGTCAAGATGTTTCTCTTTTGTTGGATGAAAAATGATCTCTCTCTCTCTCTCTCTGTGATTTCACCTCCTCCTCACTGTGAAGTGAGATAAGAATTTGCACCTAAAATTCTGTCAAACCTTTCTTTAATAATTGGCCTCAGAATGTCTCAACCAGAAAGATGCAGGGAATAAATAACAAAACCTACATACACCGAAAACCTTCAATAAAAATGACAACCTGAAATCACAGTAATCCTGATGAGCACAGTCAGAACTAATTTTTTTAAATGATTGACATGCATGGGTCATGTTCAGAAATTAACTTTACACATTTCAAACATTGCAGATTCTTAAAGTCACATTTTAAATCACAAACTACTTATGGAATTACTTCAAGTTACTAAAGAGTGTCCTGCAGATGGACTCTGGTTTAAACATCCCAAAATAATCCCTGTTCCACTTTACTGTGAATACATGAGTATAGAGAGTATACCCAAACGTAGGGATGTAATGATTAATCATAAAATCGTGATAAATCAATTCAAAGGTGTCAAGAGTCACACCGGTACTCTGAAAAAATAATTGCAGTAATATGGTGAGTGTCAGCAGCTGCAGAGCAAGATTTAGAAATCGAGGATGCATCACCGTCTTTTAAATCGGAGGTGTGGACGCATTTTGGCTTCCCCAAGACAGAAAATAAAAGAGGAGAGAAAATACCAGACGAGACAAAAACTGTGTGCAAGAAGACAGGGAACTACACAAATAACACAACCAACATGATGCAGCATTTAATCCACACCACAATGAGAAGCTCCGATCACCTCCCCTTGTGTAGAGAAAAAAAATCATGAAAAGGCCCAAACCACACTGACAAGCGGGTTCGCAGCGCCTAAAGGAATCTTCACTCGTCATTCGTCTACAGTCTCTTGGATCGTATCGGGAGTTGAGTGAATCGTTACATCCCTACCCAAAAGCTAATGAGGAAATGTTTATGTGCAAATATTCAGTTTATAATGTTTGTGAATCCAGACTCACTTACTTCTTTCTGTTTCTTTCTGAAAGTGGATCCCCTACAATCAAGTGACCGTTAATCGTTTCCAGAGATATAACGATTCACTCAACTCACGATACAATTCATTTTACAAAATGAGACTGAATACAAATTATGAGATGACTGAAGAAGATTCCTTTAATTTTTTCATGAAAACACCAACGCACCTCGTAATGTCTTTGCAGACCTGCTCGCCCAACGGAGTGCAAGGTTTTGCCTCCGAAGCTGCCATGGTAACGCCAACTTGTTACAACCAACCGCCTCTGCTCTACAGCTGCTGCACTCACGATGTTACTGCCATTCATTTTTCAGAGTAACGATGTGAACCTTGACACATTTAAATCGATTGTTAACTGCCTCATGATTAATCTTTACATCCTTAATCGTTACATCTTCACTTTAATTCAAAAAACTGTATTTACTGTCCTCACTATTTACCCATGTATACCTCATGCACATTGTGAAAATGTCGAGCTTTGATTGGTTTGGTAGTCTGCCTTGTCTCTTGGCAGAGTCACAGTCTGACACCGTGACCATCTCATGACTTCACGTCTGATGTTTAGTGTGCTGGCAGTGATTTACATCTTATTTGTCCCATGGGGCCGTTGGCAGCTCCTCTTTCTTCACTTCATGCATTAATCACAAAAAAACCATCATCTATCAGAATCCTAAAGTCGAAGCTTTCACATGAACATTGACCGCTTTTTCTGATGTTTTATTTATTGTTATTGTGTTTGTTTTGTTTTCTTTCTTTCCCCCCCCCCCCTCCCTTCAGATTCACATCCTGGAGAGTGGTGAGGTTCGAATATTCAGCCGCAACCAGGAAGACAACACCAGCAAATACCCCGATATCATCGCCCGCATCCCCAAGGTAAAACACTTGAACACACAGAGCGCTGCAGCTCGGTCCCTTGGGGGGGGGGGGGGGGGGGGGGGGGGGAGTCAGTGTGAGCTGTGATTGTCAAAGGAGAGCGGATAACAAATGCACATGTTTATCCCGCTCACCCTGTCTTTCATTTTGATCGTTTCTCTCAACCTGTCTGTCATATGTGTGGTTTCCATACGTCTACTCCTCCTCCATGCCTCGGTGTCTGTTTGAAACCCATCTTCAAAGTGTATTGGATCCTTTTCTTTTACCTCTTTTCATCAGGGGCGTTACTTTTCTTTTCTGCTTTTTGAGAGGTGTCTCTTGTGGACACTCTTAACCAGCTCGTCGAAAAAACTTCATCCCTCTAAATGATGTTAAAATCACCTGACATTTAAAGCAGCTGTGGGTTGGCTCGCCAAATTAAGTGAGGTTTCTGCTTTCATGGGGAGAGAGAGAAAGTGATCGCTGCTACCTGAAGGCTCGGCCGTTGCCCCAGGGTGATCTGAGCACGCTCACAACCTCTGCTCCTGCTGAGTGTTTTTCAGCCAAAGTAAGGATCTGAAACAAAGCCTCCACTCCCTCCGATCTCATCCAGCCTCTCTTTGAGTCGAGCACACGGGTGTTATTGAAATGTCAATACTAAAAGACAGTCCCACCTGGTGTGCACTAATCAGGGTGAGTCACCATCACACTCACTCAGAAAACTTCAATACATTCAGAACTCCGCAGCCCGTCTCCTCACACACTCCCGCACCAGAGACCACATCACCCCCGTCCTTCATGACCTCCACTGGCTCCCCATCCCCCAGCGTATCAACTTCAAGCTCCTCATCATCACCTTCAAAGCTCTTCACAACCTGGCTCCCCCCCCTACCTGTCTCACCTCCTCCACCGACACACTCCCACCCGCACTCTCAGGTCTGCAGATGCAAACCTCCTGTCCCCGCCCCCTGCAGGACAAACCTTCGGTCCTGGGGGGACAGAGCTTTCTCTGTTGCTGCTCCCACCCTCTGGAACTCACTCCCAAAAAAACATTAGAGACTCCCCCACACTCACCTCCTTCAAGAAATCCCTCAAAGCTCACCTCTTCAACATGGCCTACAACCACTAACTCCCCCCCTCCCCCTACATTACTTCTTCATTATACTGTCCTCGTTGTTTTTGTTTTGTTTTTATGGTTTTATATTTTGTCAAAGCGTCTTTGGGTTCCTAGAAATGCTCTTTAAAAAAACAATATTTTATTATTATTATTATTATTATTATTGAATCTGAAGAATTAGAAAAGGCAGAATTTTACTGACAAGTCTTTGTGCTTCATCAGCTGAGCTTTTAAAAGCATTAGGTTCAAATCTCCTGTGTTACACACTTGTTATATTATATTCTACTTCAAAATGAGTTTTATTTCTCTAAACGAAATCAGGAAGACGTCTGCACTCCAGTGGTTTCGAGAGATGAAGAATCATCTCATGTCTCGATTATTTAGGGGGATTTTTTTTCCCCCAAAATGTCGCTTAAAAAAAAAAGAGTCACAACATAATGAGGTGATTGGTAAAACATTGAAACCCTATATTTAAATAAGAAAAGCACAAAGACAACATGTCACATAGATATACAAACATGTTGAAAGTGAGAAATGTAGGTGTTTTTCTAAGATGATATTCCCGTTAAGTGAGTGATGCTAGCAACACATTTTATAAACAGTGTGGACACAGGGTCTCGTCCCCCTCTCTTTAACATCTTCTCTTCTTTTATCAACACTTTTTAAGTGTTTTTGGCAAACAAAAAGCTTTTTTTGTATTCATCATACATCCTTCTAACTTTCTGAAATGGGTCTGCTTTCAGACATTTGATGATTTCCATCAGTCTGCATATACTGTGTTCAGGATATTACAGGTTCAGGATTTTAACGAGTGTTTACAGAATTAAAAATCTAAGTGGAGCAGTTTGGATGGTTTGTTGTATCAATGTTTTTATAAACGATCACTGATGAGGCTTTAACTGGAAGTGTATTTCCTTGTTCATCAAACTTGACAAAGATGAGCCGCAGAGAATAAAGAGTGCAGGGAGTCACTGATTCTGCAAACGTCAACGTTTCCTTTTTAACCTTTAAAGCTTTCCACTGTTAGCCGCCTCGAGGTTGAAGACGAGTTCAAAGAAAAAATGTTTCTTCTTCTAGGTATTCGGGGTTGGGGGCTTCTGTTGTTTGTTGTGCTCTGACTTTGTCTATCGTTCCCCAAAATGAGTTCTGTCATACTGAATTATTTCATCCATCTTTAGAAGTGTACACATCTTAAATTAGGGGTTAAGACACGTTATTACCTAAGTTTGAAACAATGTAGAAAATAACTTTATAATTCATCCTGCAGTATTTGAAGCCAAACATGATCACTAACTTAGGTTACCTGTAGGTGTATTTGGTTTACTGTGAGTCAGTCAGCCACCTTTTACCCACACAATCAACAGCACAAGACCAGAAAGTGCCGTGAAAGATCAACAAACCACAGCGGCACATTACCGATGTTGTGTAAGCAAACATCTGCAGAGATCCAGCCATCAAAGATGTGTAGTTGATGGCGTCATGTACGGCATGTTTTTAGTGTTTCAACAGTCGTAACATAATAATCGCACGATGTCAGCACAAAGGTTTTCAAAAATGTTGATACTTTTCCATACCACGTGTTTTAAAACAATGAAATCTGTTACTTCATTGATCAGTGGTATTGAGTGTTGAAGCTTTAAACAAAACCTCCAGAATCTTGTTCATGTTTTTAACAAAATGTGCCGCAAGAAAAGAGAGAGCTCTGTCTTACTTGTACAAATGTGTTCAACATATTAGCACAATTGAGACAGTTTGTAGGAGTTTGCAATTTTGGTATTCAAAAATTAGAAATTTCCCAACATTAGGCGCTTCAGATTTCTATTTTTGTTGCTGTGGTATCACTACACGGGTATCACTATTGTGTGATTTTTTATTATCATGTCAAAGTTTGAAATTTTGGCATCATGACGGCCTTAATCAGGAAACATTTGACCACTTCTCGCCTCTCTTTGAGCTCCACTTCACTGAATAAATTATAACTAACAGAACTGAACTGGTGCTCTGCAAACATTTCCTGAACAGTGAAGCTAGTGTATGGTATTGTTAGGAGGATTTGTGAAAGAAGAAACAGCCACAGAGAGAGAGAGAGCAGAGATGCTCATTCTGCACTTTCCTCAAAGCAGCCCACCTCCAACAAATTAAAAGGAAAGTGCTCCTTTCACCAGCTCACTGTTTTGTGGGAAACCTTGAATGTGCAGAGCTTGAATGGTTTTGGTTGCTCACAGTGCAGCACCCCCCCCCCCCCCCCCCCCTCCTTTTCTCAACCTCTCTGCATTAGGTCATTTTAGCATGACTCTGCCTGCCCCTCGTTGAGTTTTTCTCCACTGCTCTTTCTTTAATCATATCTCATTTCTCACCTTTTTAAAAAAAAAAAAAAGACGACAAGTCTCTTTTGTCTCTCCCTCTCTCTCCGTCCACCTGTCGCCGTCTCGTGTCCCTCCCTCTAATCACCTCTTCCTCCTTTCCTCTTCATTACTTCTTGATGAAACCTGCTCGGTCCCTGGCTACTCGCGCGCTCTCCTTCTCACCTCTCCTCTCGCCCTTGTCTTGTTCACTCTTGTCTCTCTTATCTTTTTTTCAGCCCTTTGATTCGGCCTGTCTGCCTGTTTTTTTTTTTACCTTCTCTCTCTGCCTCTTTTAAACCCTTCCCCTCTCACCGCTCCTCTGTTTCTCTCTACACTCCTTAAATATTCTCTCTATCCCCACCTCATTGCCTGTCCGTTCTCCTCACCGCTGTCTCCTCTCTGCTTTTCTTTCTTTCTTCTTGCTTCCAGTTCCACCTTATCCGGCGCTCCCTTCTCACCGTTTGTCTTTTCACACTCTCGTTCAACACACCTCCCTCCCTTTTTAAAAACCTTCCTTTCACATTGTTTTTTAACTCTCTCTCTCTCTCTCTTGCTTCACTAGATTCTCTCTCCACACTCCTAAACCTGTATTTCTTGTTATTTTCTGCTCTCTCCTTCGCGGTCTCTCACCTCTTTCTCTCAGCATCATCTCACCCTCACAGTCGGGTCTCGTGTTGTGAAAACAATTAAACGAAGAGGAAAAGTTTCTGCCTCATTCACAGACACTCCACGGGAAAGAAACCCCTTCTCTGAAGTAATGGCATCATTTAATTTGAGCTTTAAACTGTTTTCATACTGGACTCTTAAATTATGGCGTTTAATTGGCCGTGATTGGTCCTCTGTCGCTCATTTAAACTAAGCTTTCATGGAGGAAATTGATTGAATGTGGCAGAGAGTTGTTTAGCATCAATATGGGTATTTTTTTTCTCTGACATTATGTTTTCATGAACACAATAAACGAACAAAGCCAGAGTGAATCTTCACGCCAACACAGGTCTTGGCACCGAGGAGATGGTCTGATTAGATTTTCCAGCACCTTGCTGCATTATTTTACATAATAATGAAGGAAAAACTCATTTTCCCACAGATACCGCGGGTCCTCATCGCTTCTAATAACGAAATTAGTATTAAAATATTAACTCATTAATATTAATGCAGACGAATCAATTGTTAATTAATGTATTACTTAGTTTGATGACCTTTAATAGTTTAACTGTTTGTTTGGTGTACTCGACTGGCTGGAAACAACCTGTTACCTCTAATGTGTCTCGTCATCTTCACTGCTTCCCCTCTGATCACCTTTCAAGATGTCGCCCGCTGATCCGCTCTCGTTCTGCTCCATGTTGTCAATTCAAAGCATCCTCGTGGCCCCCCGAATCGACCAATGCGCGAGAGATTAACATCCCTAAGCTGCACGCAGAGGCTTTGGTGACTCAGATAATTAACAGATGCTCTCTCTGATCTTGAGAAAATAAAGCAGCAGACATCGTCAATATAATCTGCTCATAGATGTTTTATCCCCGGCTTAAATGCTATCAGTGTGGGTTTTTGTTTTTTTTCATGTTATTTGTCAGCTGCCAAAGCCTTTTTTAGTTAATGCTGAAATGGTAATAAAAGAAAAGACACAAAAACTGCAAAAAAAATAAAATAAACGTCTCTTGTGCAGCATTTGGCTTTTGGCACAACGTGGGCATCGGACCAAACGAGGAGGCGTGTTGAACACTTTGGTCACCGGTTGAGATGAAGATGCAGCGGCAGAAGCAGAGATGGCTACACAACAAAAGCAGAAATAAATGTAGTGTGGAGGGGAAAAAAGAAATGTTAATGTGTTGACTTCCTCAACCTTTGGCAACAAATGGAGGGCATCTTCAGGGTCCTGAAACAGCCGGAGCATGTCTTCAGTTTGATTGCCTGTGTCCATGCCTTTTTAAATGCTCCAAGCTGAGTGTTGTACTGAGGTTAAATCTCCAAAGTTTTTAAAATTCTTTTTTTATTTTCACAATAAAACTTCCACTCAATCCTCTGAGAGCAGACATGGCCGACAAATAACATCCTCTGGCTTCTTAATAATAAAAAAAAGCCTTTCTCATCTCTCCACTAAATATAACCTCTTTTATTAATTTCTAATTATCTTTTTTTTTCTTCTGTCTAATTCTTTAAAAGGTGAAGAAGGACTCTGTGGTATCCTGCGTTCTGGACTCGGAGGCGGTGGCCTGGGATCGTGAAAAGAAGCAGATCCAGCCCTTCCAGGTCCTCACCACGCGCAAGAGAAAGGTATGAATGGGAAAGGGACGAGATGGATGGATGAATAGCTGGAGGGGTGTTAAAGAGGTAGAAAGTGGGCGATGATGCAGAAGTGAAAAAGGTTGAAGGGAGGAAAACAAGACAGAGATAAAAAGCAGGAGAGGTAGATAATGGAGGGAAATGATCCGGCGGATGCAGGGAGATGGACGGCCAAGAAGCAGACGGAGAGAAAAGGGGAGATTGATAAGTAGGAGACAGAGGAGTCAAATGAATCGAGGAGGAGGGGGGGGAGAGAAGTGTGAGATTGCAAATGTCAGCGAGGTGTTTTTCCAGTTTTGATCAAAATAACGACCTCTTTCCACACCGCCAATCACATTGGAATAAAATTTGTCTCTTTGTATCGCATGATGACGTCTTAGTAAATTAGGAGAGAAGAGACGAGGGTTCAGACATTTAGATCATGATGAGGAAAATGGCTGAAAATGATCATCCTGATAGTGTTTTTTTTTTGCACGATACTCGCGGCCGCCACTGTGAATTCATGATTATTTGTAATGACGGTTTGGTGCACAAACTTGATTGTGAGGCCCCTTTAGGCGTTTTTGTAGCATCATCTTCTCTGTTTCTGCCTCCATGAGCGTTCTAGCCAAAATGAAAAATGTCGATGAGGAGATGAAACCTGATATGAGCTAATTAAACATCATTAATGAGCGGAGGGGGGGGTAATGAGGGGAATGGAAAGGAGAGAAGGGATGAATCAGGAAACAAACATTTCACTTTGTGTTTCTGAGCACATCCCTTTACTAGTGTTCCCTCAATGAAGAGCGTTAAGAGCAAGCAGCAGCAGCTCCTCATACATCCAGATAAAGTCTAATGGGAAGAAACTGAATAATTACTGCTACTTTCTTAATCCCCTTCCAGGACATTCAATTTTTAAATAACATAACCTTATTATAACGTATCTGTTGACTGAGTGGAGCGGTTTAAAAGTGAGAGAGTAAAGGAGGTATTACCAAATATGGTCGGGACGTCTTCACAAATCCTTTAAGTGTTTTTTAGTCGGGCTCTGAGCGCTGACTTGTGAATAGTGATGTGATCAAGGTCCCAAATCAGATCATTCACTTTTATTAATCTCATTACTGGTAATAGTGTGCTATTTTGTCCCTTCAGTCGCACCGTAGGTAAGTCACATCAGCGTCACAGGGATGGAAAAGAACCACCCTGCTGTGCCTTTGAACGTCTCATTTCACTGTAAAAGAAAGTGTCAGAGCTCAGCTGACGATTCAAAGTAAAAGTCACCATGTGACATAATTACTGTTTCTTTGAGCTGTCTGACTTTACTCATCAATCCGTAACCAGTTCCTCTTTAGTTAATAACGTAACCTTCCATCTACAGGAAGTTCCTTATTTTATTTCAAAATAAAAGCCGGTTTGTATCCACACATGACTAAAAGTACCCTTATCTTAAGAACACATTTTCAAAATAAAAGCACAACATTAGTTTTGAAATGCAAAATAATGGAATTTCCAACATACCACTGAAAATGTGATTAATTTTTATTAACTATTGAAATTCAGAGATCAATTTGGATGTCCTTCAGACCCCTAAAGAAAAACCTTTGCGGTCAGGATCACAATTCAAGACTTTTCAAATTGTTGATAAACATCTTTGAGTTTTTTTAAGGCTAAATTTGCAGAAGTTTAAATGTAAGCCTAATTTTAGGATTCAGTTTTATGAAATGGATTGAAAACTGGATGTGAATGTTTTCCAACCACATCTCTAGTCCTAATTTACAGCACAATGTTGCAGCATCTTCCTGCTTGCATAGTGAATTGATTTGATTCAAACACTCTACTGATATACAAATCACTGAAGTTTATACTGGCCAGTGCACTCCTGTGAAAAAAAGTGGAAGTTTACGTTCTCTGTGACTCGCCGAGTGAATCCTCGAGGCGAAGAAATGCGCTCGACAAGTTTCTCTTCCTTGAAAACATTTGCAAAAATGAGTTTGAGTTTGTTTTGAACGTGCATACATGCATATTCACTTGCTAGTTGTCTTCATCCTCTCTGACGTTGGTGGATTAATCCTGTGTTTGTTTTTGTTTCTTTACCACCAAGTTTTAGAGTTGAGGTAAAGTTTAGAACCAGGGCTGTGAATCCCACACTTCTGGTAACTATCGGCCCAACATCATGAAAAAATTAACTTGTTTTGACTCTTTTTTTAAAACTAGTAGCAAGGAACAATGAACTTCATGTACAAACTAAATGGCAGAGTCAGGAAATCACTTTCTGAATTTTGAATCAGGGCCACGTTTGTTGAGTGAACGGACGGTCTGAAGACGGGCGGGAGGGAGGGAACAGAAGTTTGAGTTAGAAGGCCGTGTAGAGCGTGGCGTCCTCCACCGAGGTCAAAAGTCTAGACTGCCACTATATGCAAATCTACAAGAGCAGCCGCTATGCATGTGTAGATTGACTCCCAGGCTATGGGAACATTTGACAATGTGGTTCGGACTTGCTAAATGGTCATCAGGTCGATTGAGCATTTTAATGCACTTTGACATTTGAAATATTCAACATTTAAAGATATAAAACTTGCTCATAAATATCAAATGCTTTGATTAAAACAACATCATGAACATGGCAGCTTGTTAAAACAGTTGTTATAAAAAAAGACATTTACTTATTTGTGATTTGGAGAGAAATCTGAAAACACCGGTCTTACTAATTGGTCGATGTTATTGCCTGATTACGAGTCGGAGCTGGTCAAAAAAAATGTCAACGGTCTCCATCCTGCACCGAGCTAAACCCCTTCTCTAATAATGGGCCAGTACTATCTCCCAAATCCTCGTGCCAAACACAACACGGCGCTGAAAACATCACCTCCTTGGCAGAGTTAATAAGTTGGATGAGGTGCAAAGAACAAATCTAAAAAAAGGAAGGAGAAGGAGAGGGGGTAGAAGTGGGCTGAGGAGCAGGAGGTGTGGAGCAGGAAGAGAGAGGGATGAGGACAACAAGGAGGTGTTATGTTGTTAAGAGGTGGAGGTGAAACTGAAAGGCGGGTTTATTAACGGCAACAAGATGAGCGGGAGAGGAATCAAAGAGCTCTTTGTAACAAGTCCCAAGGTTGGGTGTAGCGATTTGTGAATAAGATGCGTCTATTTGCATATTTTTGTCAAGGGAGAAATATTAAAAGTGTGTGTGTATTTCTGTGTTTGTGTGTGTGTTGATGTTTCCCTGCAGGACGTGGATGCCTCAGAGATCAAAGTCCAAGTGTGCGTGTACGCCTTCGACCTCCTCTATCTCAACGGCGAGGTAAGGCCCGATGCTGATGATGAGCAAAAAATATTACCCAGGGATCTCTGTCAGCGCTCCTGTTGTCATTTAAAATTGCCTCATACGTTTGTGTGTGTGTGTGTGTGTGAGTGAGTGTGTTTATTGTTTGCGAGTGCGCTCGTTGCACCTCTGAGATGCAGACAACGTCCCTGAATGCCAATGATGGTGCTACTGGAGGCCGTAACTAGATAATGATTGTAATGCTCATTGTAATTCCAGCCGAGTGTGTCTGAGTGTGTGTGTGTTTATCTGAGACTGTCTGAGTATGGAGGTAGGAAAAAGAGAGGTTTGTGGGCTTTTTAAGGTGTGTGTGTGTGTGTGTTTGCGTGGGTGTGTGTGTGTGCGTGTGCGTGGGTGTGTGTTTCCATCCCTATATTGCAGTTTTTTTTAGCTAATTTCCTTAAAAGTCAGCCAAACAAAATGCAAATGAGCGACTATTTCTATCAGCCAATGGAATGCCAGTTTTCCCAGGTGGACGTAAACAAAATAACAGAATTAAAAAAAGGAGTTGCAGCGACTCTTAAGATGTGCCGTTTTGTTGCGGCTTCACACCTAATATGGCATTTATGTAAATGTTATGAATTAATTTGTCTCTGTACACACACAGTTTATGTCTTTTTTGGTGGGGGGGGGAGGGGAGCTGTTTCCTTTCTTTACTCTCTTTATTTATTTTAAATTATTCCTCTTGGCTATAAACCTGGCTGTCCAATTCCCTCTTCACTGCAGTCGCTGCTATCTCTATTGTTGGCCTGCGGAGGGTTCGTCATGTTTTCCCCCTGAAGACCAGCACAAACCAAACAAGGTCACATGTCCTTGGTGCTATTTTAGGGTTTTAAAGGAAGAGGAGTGAGGACTCTACATTGAAACACAATCTAAAAAGTTAATTTTTTAAAGCATTTAACGTATTTTAAATCAACAATATGTAACTTTTTCAACTTAAAAATAGTCGTTTCAAGTTTTTCTGAAAGTACAACAACATTCAGCAGTGAGAATAGAAACCTCTCTCAGGTGTCTTTGGGTGAAAACGGGGGACCAACCACTGTGTGTAGATTTGAACGTGGGAGGAAATAGAACTGAAGGGAAGCAAGGTGATTGAATTAATGTCGATTGTGAACAAACACTTAATAGGTTGGATATAAAGCACATTAACTTCAACAGATGTTTGATCTCCAATCCACTGCCACAGGTATACCCTGGGAACACTGTGCAGAAGTTTGCTCTTAAAATATCTTCGAGACTCATTTGAGGTATTTAAAAGAGTTTGTGATCAATTTGGAGCACAAATTTAAAATCCTCTGAAACCCACAGTAGGTAGGTGGCTGTAAACTGGCTCATTGTGCAACTAAGGGTTGTCTGTTTTTTTTCCTGCTGGTACAGTATGAGACTGTACTTGTGTGCGTGGGTGTTTGTATGTGTGTTCAAAGCTGTCGTGCCTGTGTATCAGTGAGAATACTGTGTGTGTGTGTGTGTGTGTGTTCTGTGTGTGTGTGGGTAGCTATTTAAGATGGCATTTCATCCAAGGCTCCAAGCTATGAAGAGGAAATGGATGTAAGGACAAATAGTTTTGCGATATGTGATTACATGTCTTTTTCTCTGTGTGTGTGTGTGTGTGTGTGTGTGTGTGTGTGTGTGTGTGTGTGTGTGTGTGTGTGTGTGTGTGTGTGTGTGTGTGTGTGTGTGTGTGTGTGTGTGTGTGTGTGTGTGTGTGTGTGTGTGTGTGTGTGTGTGTGTGTGTGTGTGTGTGTGTGTGTGTGTGTGTGTGTGTGTGTGTGTGTGTGTGTGTGTGTGTGTGTGTGTGTGTGTGTGTAGTCCTTGGTGCGACAGCCGTTGTGTCGGCGTCGGGAGTTACTGAGAGAAAGCTTCTCAGAAGTGGAGGGAGAGTTCGTGTTCGCCCGATACATCGACTCCGACAACACTGAGACCATCGCAGAGTTCCTGGAGCAGTCCGTTCGAGGTTTGTGTGTGTGTGTGTGTGTGTGTGTGTGTAGTTGAGTTTGTGTAAGACAAAGACATACTTTTCTTCTTCCCTACCTGCTGTCTCTTTCTGTGTGTTGAACTTTGCAGCGTGTGCACTAACAGCGTTCTTGCTTTCCTTCCTGCTGTCCCTGTGCGTCTTGAACCCTTTCTGTGTGTGGGTGTGCTGCGTGCGAGCTTGATTTAATTTGCGGCCTTGCCTGCTGCCTTCATGTGTAAATGGTGCGAGTCGTGTGTGTACTTGTTTCTTTGTCAGGCCTGTGTGTTAGATGTATTGTGGTGTAATTGCCTGAGTGTGTGTTTGTGTGTCCATGGGAGGTGGAACCTGGGAGATGTGTAATTGAGTTTTTCTTGTAATGTGAATTTGTGAGTGTATTAAACACAAAGATTATGTGTTTCCAGATGTGTGTGCCTGTGAGTGTGTGTGTGTGTGTGTGTGTGTGTCCTTGTCTACTACCCCTCTTTGTGTGTTTATGTGTGTGTGTTTGTCAGGAGGAGACAAAGGCCCTCTCTGAAAAATAATCTGCTCATATTCTTTCTGCACGACTGGAATCATGTTTTAATTTATTAATGTGTGTGTCTGTGTGTGTCTGTGTGTGTGTAGACTCCTGTGAAGGCCTCATGGTGAAGACTCTGGAGAAGGACGCCACCTATGAAATAGCCAAACGCTCTCACAACTGGCTCAAGGTGTGTGTTTGTGTGCGAGGAGATATCTTTCAGTACAGTCTTTCTCTCAGAGTTGTCGTCGTACACAAAGCACCGCAGAAGCAACAGTAATCCAGGATGTACACTTTTTACAAACGGAGTCTCAAAACGACCCTTTAGCGTTCGACAATCACACTGTTTCCACCAAGAGCCGAATTATCCAAAGAGGTCTCCCACTCACAAAAACAAACAGACCCCTGTGATTAAAGTAGAACACAGTGGAAAGCCCGTTCACATTAAGAATCCCTTCAGCGGGGCCTCTGGGGGATTACTGATGAGCTGCTGCTTCTGTTAGCTCAGCTCCCAGAAAGTAAAGAGCAGGTAATGTTTTAATGCCCGGCACACAGGTGAACTGTGACACTAATGAAGGAGGACATAAACGTTTTGATGTGGTGCTTTGATTGATAATCAGAATAGAAATGGGTTTATCTGGTCAAGCATGTTGACATGTACGAGGAGCTGGAGCTTAAAAACATAGATGTAGAATAAATATGTAGAACAGGAGCACTCTGACTGTCAAGGATCTTCAACAGAATGAGATTAAAAGAATAAAATGTTTTATAGAATAAAAATAAATGTAATGTACAAAAAACACATTAAGGGGCGCTGGTGGTGCAGTGGTTTGTGCGCGAGCCCCATGTGTAGAGGTTATAGTCCTCCAAGCGGGCAGCCCAGGTTCAAATCCAACCCGTTTCTTCTTTCCCGTATTTCATTCCCCACTCTCTCCCTGATTTCAGACTCTATCCACTGTCCTATCTCTCCATTAAAGGCACAAAAGGCACAAAACTCAATCTTAAAAATAAACAAACAAACAATAAAAGCCTCACATCGTATACAACACATCTGATTCAACTGATAAGGTTCGGGGTCGGTTACAGCCCTGCCTTTAAACATCAATCAAATCCGTTAACGAAGACGTTAACTTCTAAAGCAGTTAATCAGTTAGTTCTGTTCATAACTGAAGTAAACATAAAACATTTATAGTTATGATCAAAAGACAAAAGAAAAAACATCAGCTTTCTGAAATTTTCACTAGATTCCAGTTCTTGAGTGGGCGGGCGTGTTATTATACAACTGAAAACATCAGTTCTCCTGTGAAACAGAAACGTAAACGTCATCACACCAAACTATATGTTTAATGGTCTTTTTTATCTTCTCTTTGAGTAGAATATAAAACTAAAACAGTTTTTTTTAAAGAGAAACTGAAACCAGCTTAATAAACTGAGAATTAAATTAACAAAGAACTGAAGTGAAGCATAAAAAAAATGAGTTTGAAGGAGAAGTAGCAGATCTCTCTTCAGGCAACATTTTCCAAACAGCTCAGTTTCTTGATTTTCACCACCAAAAGGATTCAAAGTTTCTTGAGATCATAATATGAATGCGTTTAAAAACATTTATCGTATCCTCTTGCGTTTAAAGACTCATTACTCATCCAGGTTTGTAAATATTAAGATCAAATTTTCCCTTCTCTGAAAATAAAAAAGCATCACATTTAGTTGTATTTTACTCTGACATATTGTTCTGTCTGTATCATAAAGTCCAACATAACGCCTCTCTCTGATCGCTGTTGTCGTCCCGTCAGCTGAAGAAGGACTACCTGGAAGGCGTTGGCGACACGGTGGACCTGTGTGTGATCGGCGCTTACATGGGAAAAGGAAAGAGGACGGGCACCTACGGGGGCTTCCTGTTGGCCTGTTACGACGAGGAGAACGAGGAGTTCCAGTCCGTCTGCAAGGTGTGTGTGTGTGTGTGTGTTTCTCCAGTGACACTGCTTTGGATTGATTTCAATGAAAGCCAGTCGGATGAAACAACAGATACTTATTCATTCCTCCTGAAACGTTCAAAAAACTCAAACAAGGTTTTTCAAGTTGAGTTTTTGGAATAGCCGCGCTCATTTTGATTATATAATGTGCATACTTTAGTGTGGCTGTTTTTATTACAGATTGGCAATCACAAATGTCCTTACCATTTTTTAGTGCATTTTTAGTTCTGGCCAGGTAAAAAGGATCCCAAAAACAAAAAAACATTCCCAAGGATACAGCTTGAACATTTCACATCTTGGACATGCACGTGTATCGACATTTTCAAGCAGCAGCTGAATCCAAAAGTTCAAAATGTTAATCTATGTAATTTACTCTCTTGCCCTCTGGCAGTGTGTGCATGTAAACACACGACATACAGGACACAATATGTGTTCACAGTGAGGACAGTTTTTTATGAACCCAAGATGTCCCATATTATCCCAATGCGTTTTGTCTGGCAGCTTGTTTGTTTCTCTTTCCTTAAAATGCACGTCGTGTGTTTGTATTAAGGAGCTTCAGTTTAGAGAGTTAGAGGCTGCTTTCTGCTCACGTCTGTTTATAGAGTGTTTGCTGCAGGTTGTTTTTCTGTTTGTGTGAGTGTGTTTGTTAGATTTGAGGAGAGGACTGACAGTTAAAAAGCACACAAACAAACACACACACAAATGTAGGGCAGCCAAGCACACACACACACACTAAATACGAGTTGGAGGAGAATCTTTGTGTCTACAAATGTGTGTGGCAGCGTGTCTGGGTACATCTTAGGATAAGCAGTAAGCATGTATGGGAGAATGTGTGACCA
Organism: Labrus bergylta; assembly: GCF_963930695.1. NCBI lineage: Eukaryota > Metazoa > Chordata > Actinopteri > Labriformes > Labridae > Labrus > Labrus bergylta. The sequence goes on from NC_089198.1 coordinate 10,133,463, forward strand.
CTTGTGTGTGTGTGTTAGTGTGTGTGTTAGTGTGTGTGTGTGTGTGTGTGTGTGTGTGTGTTAGTGTGTGTGTGTGTGTGTGAGATGAGTAAGACTTCACAGCAGAGCATCAATTCTGTCTTGCAGAAGCTTTCTATATCCATTTTTTTCTGCCACTAACTTTTATGTCTCTATCCATGGAAAAGGGATTTAGTAAGCATCTAGCTCACACATTTCTACCTCCTCCTACCGCTTCACTTTCATGTACTTACACAAATTCACACCTGGGAGCTCTCTGCTACGACCACGGCGTTCTGCAGTCGACCACGGAGCAGCTCCACTGGAGCCGGCGGAGGTTAAAGCAACCCGTTAGATCGCTGTGTTAACTCATTCAGGCAGCGTTTCTGAATAAGGTGTCATCTGAGGAGGATGTTCTCACAATGCACATCACTTTCCCGAGATAAGTGAGGCGAGGACGCTTGTTGCACACATCAGGAGGAAACACCTGCTGTGTAGAACGTAGAATAAATGTCATGAAGAACTCTCCCATTTTTGAAATAATCTTTCTCAGCTTGTGTAGCTTCTAGATGTGGTGTTCAGGAGTCCTTGGATTTTCAGTTATTCTCAAAGAAGTTTATTTTTTTATTAAGTTATTTTTGACAAGGTCGCCGTGACCCGTTGAAACTAAACATCCAAATTCTTATTAAGTCCGTCCTCCACAGTTTCAGCTCAGATCGTGGACACATTGAGCCGGAGAATTAAAACATTTAAAGTGTCTTGGCTCGATTTTCTATCTGATCTCAGCGATGTGTGGAGAACTTGGCTGTTACACCTCGTGCTTTCCGAAACTTTTGTTGGTGCAGCAGCTCCTCCATGCAAAGAGAACTTCATTTATCATCAGAGGCCTTCAGTCTTCTCTAAAGAGACTGAATTAGTTCACTTCATAATAAATTAGTAGACTAAGGTTGTCAGCATTTCTGATACTTATATACTTTAAAACACATGATCTAAGATGATCATATTCAGCTCTTAGTTTGAAGTAAATCTGAAGTTTTTAAAGCTTCGGTACATTTTTAAAACTATTAGTCATATTTTTAACCATAAGCTGCTGCTGCAAGAGAGAGAGAGGACTGATGAACTGCACACATTTTTGTGCAGGTATTCCACTCTTGAAGTCCCTTTAACAAACCTGCATGTCATGTTCTTAGCGTGTATCTTGTTTCAGCAGCTCCCGTGTGCTACATTTCAACCTTTTATCTTGTTTTGTTTTTTTCTTCAAAGTCAGTCCAAAAAACAAAGGCAGCATCCCCCACTACAAAATGGTCTTGTTGTCCTTGACATGTTAAACTTCAGACAGCATCCGTTTGAGCTGAAAGCAGACTTTAACCCACATTTCCATTTCCCATATGTAATCTCAAACTATACGTCCGGCTCTGAAACGTCCTTGAGCCAGACACGAGTCCTCATCTAAATCCAGGAGCCGCACCGCTGCTGTGAAGTGCACTCACTCAGAAGCAGCGCACACAGACTCCCCTCAGAGAATAAGAGGAACACTAAATGAAAGCAGAAGGACAATTAGGTTAGAGTCTCTGCAGCAGCAGCAGCTTGTTCTCCGGACTCTCCACATTACTTTAATTGTTACCTGTAGTGTTCACTTTGTTTGGGTTTCACATTGTGGCTGAGACACCAGGAGTCATACATATTGCATGGACTGAATATTTAGTCGTTATTAGAACTGGCACAGTGTTGTATTAAAGCACTTTGGCTGAGCGAGAAGATAAAATTTCTGAATTAATCCCTCTCACTTGATCCAAACAAGACTTTATTTTATCTCTCTTGGCTTTTACTTTTTTTATGCTTCATTTTCTTCACACAACTTTTGGCTATTCTTCATGTTTGTAGCTCGGGGACATGAATAACTTTGAGCAGCTTTGCTTGTTTTCCAAGAAGAACAATCAAGATGCATAATAATAAAAAAAGATACTTCTCAATAAGAGTCCAAAACGAAGCATGCATGCCATCCACATAAATATAACAAAGTCTTAAAGGAAAAGTTTGCAGGTTATCGACCGTGTCTCTGCTCTATCTGAGTTTGGAATTGTGGTTAAAAACGCTTGACCTTGTTGCCGGTGTCTCTTGAGCGCTGCTGCGTAATTTGTTGTTCTTCTGGGACCAGCGTTATTCAACCAAGTTAGTGTGAAAAAAAACCTATGAATTAACCGGCCTGTTCCAGAAACGAGCTTCCAAACTACACTCAAACTGAGAAAAAAATGGTGTCCCAATATGTGATTACAGAGAAACTTATGAATGCGGATTCATTTTACAGCGTGCAAGTAAGTGTGTGGCTGAGAGGAAACACAGCAAAGCAAGGTTAACGTCACCCTAAACCTTAGAGCTTGTGCACACAGAGGTTCAGTCATTTGTTTTGAACTTCACAATCACATTTAAAATAGAACTACAGGAAGACTTTCATGCTAGAGATGCCGAAATCAATCTTCAAATTTACAATCTAGCTGATTCTGATACCGAGGTTTTGAGAACCTTCTAATAATTATTTTTGAAATCAGCTTTGAGATTTGATGTATTTAAATTGTTGTCAGTCAGTAGTCCCTCCCCTTTAACTGTAACAAGTCTTACAAACAACATATCTCTGATCATTTTTCTGATGGTGTAAGACTCACACGCGCCAACATTTTCCTCTCACATTTGACCATGAAAAAGAAAATCAGAGGTTGTGAAAGGCGACTTAATTAAAACCTCCTCTCTGAATCAGCAGTCAGGGTTAACTAGCTCGCCAGCTTTAAAATAATGCAGCAACAGATACACATCAGCTACTGACATCTGAGCATGCCACGTTATGTAGACATCAAAGAAAGGCTGATATCATCTGATTCTGATGTTTAATTGATACGTCGGTGCATTCTTAATTTATGAAGAATTTGCAGCCTTGCAAAACATTTTCAGACATTAAAGAAAAAGGTGTTTAATTCTAACAGAAGCCCTGTAGGGTCTGCATCTTCTTAAAAGCAGGTTGCTGACAGTGACATGAGATGACCTGTCGTGAAAAAACAAAAGACAAAACACATAAGTATGTAACGTTACTCTGCCCGACCTCTTCATGTTTTTAGCTCATAAATACACACACTTGGGCAGCCAGTAGCCTAGTGGTTAGTGTGCATGCCTCATGCATGGAGGTTGTAGTCCTCCAAGCGGGCGGCCTGGGTTCAAATCCGACCTGTGACTCCTTTCCCGTATCTCATTCCCCACTTTCTCTCGATCTCCTCGATTTCTGTCTCTATCCACTGTCCTGTCTCTAAATAAGACATAAAAAACCCAAAATATATACACTGGCTTGCATCAAGCTTCTGGAGGGGTCCGATTAGACATACCAAACAATTCTTTCCAGTTCCCTTCACAAAGCCAAGGCCCCCTCCAGTGTTTTGTTTTCTGTGGATGCTGTGAAATGGGTGTTTCATCTAAGGTCTCTCTTGTGTCAAAACACCCCACAGGTGTCCTGGTAGGGGGCTTGGCCTGGCCAGCCTGATAAAACTGGATCCATAAAGGTGTCACAGTGGAATGAAACGACTCTAAACCCCTTCTCGTGGTGTCAGGCAGCTTGAGAGACATAAAGCTTCCAGTGGACACCTCCTGAATCCGCCTTTGAAATATATCTGAGAGCAGGAAAATGCTTTATTTGCATGATATAGTCTTTTTTTTTCTTTCTCCCCCCCTTTCCCTTTCTGTGCATGTCAGCCCGCCAGGTGATTTTGCATCTCAGCGGGCTCAGGTCTTTTGAGAGGTGACATGACGCTTCAGGCGGAGCACGCAGACAAGCCGCACATCGTATAGAGGAGGATTTACTTGCTGTTTTGTGTTCGGCTGCTTGCTGCCAAATGTCTGCTGTCTCACCACCAGGGAATATGTGTATGTGTGTATCTGAGGATGTGTGTGTGTCAGTGTTTCTTATCTCCTTTCGTCTCTTCCAGATCGGGACAGGCTTCAAGGATGAAGATCTGGAGCAGCATTACAAGTTCTTAAAGGTAAAGTGCCATGTTGTGACTGTTTCTCTTTCTAACTCTACTCTTGTTTTCATACATTGGTGCCTCTGTTGTCTTTAAATCTGCTACAGGTGCCTGATTTTATAAACAGTTATTACACAGGTGTGTTTAATCCTTGATTCTGATTGGCCAATTATGCAAAGCAACGCTCTGCTGTCCCCTGATAGCACACCGTTGTTATGGAGACCAAATGAAGAACAGGCGGTTGCTAGGGACTCGGCTCTTATCACAGAAATCATATGAGTCCAGGTACCGAAGTCTGTTGATGAGTCATTGATCCGTTTACTGTGGAAAAAGATGAGCTGGTGGTGAAAAGGAGTCAAAACTGTACGATATGACAGAGAAATGTACAAAACTGAAGACGGCACATGAAGCGAACATATAAAGGAACATAGTTTGGGATGAAGTGAGTGTTCAAGTTTTAAAGAGGAAATGGAAACAGAATCAGACGGTGGTGAAACAGAAAACAATCCTTCAGGTGCTGCACTGCTGTGACTCAGTTGGAAGAGTCGGTCGCGGGTTCAATCCCCAGCTCCTGCAGCAACATGTCCGATGCGTCTTTGGGCAGGACACACCCCAAGTTGCTCCCGCTGCTTCGTCTGCAGCATGAGAAGGCGTATGAATGGGATTAGTTACTTCTGATGGTTTCACTGTAGCAACCTCGGCCAGCAGTGTGTGAACGTGTAGGTGTGACATGCGGTGTCAAAACACTTTGAGTCGTCAGAAAACTAGAAAAGCGCTTTAGAAGCTCAATTCCATTTACCACTGATTCATGTAGACCTTTTCGTCTTGTGTCACTTCATAATAAACAAAAATATTCAGTTTCTGTTGTGAGTGATAACAGCTAGCTTAGCTCATTTTTCAAAGGCCACAGAGTTAACCGCTGCTACGTACCCAGCTCTGACTTCAGATTCTACTGGGACGTCTGTTTAGCTGAAGAAATACATCATCTTTAAGACAATACAATCATGTCAAAATCAGAATATCTTTACTTTTACATCAATATTTTGGGCATAAATGACTGTTTTCTTACACAAGTCGCCATGTTATAAGCGGGATAATGTATATAGAGAAGAGGAACTCCTTCAGGGTGATCTGCAGAGATGCTGCTGGGAATACGGCTCTGATTAATGTTTGGACGTACACCTTTAAGCTTTAAGGTGCCAAATGTTAATTAGACTTACGTTACTCTGCTCTGCCTTTAGTTCATTATATTTATCATTTATATTTGTGTACATAACAGTCATGCTTTGCGTACATCACTGTAATCATCATCGTTAGTTAGCCTTGTGACAAGCAGGGAATTCCTCCCCTTTAACAGCCCACCCACTACTTCTCCTCTTCCTCATGTTTGGGCTGTAAAGAGCCAGGATGAGTGTGGTCCGGCTGTTTGGGGCCCTTTTCATTCCTCAAACAATCCCTCTCTTGTTAAATTCCTGATTTTCATACAACAGCGTCACAACCAGTGAGCAAACACACTCCTTAAAAACACAACTTAAAAGCTGCAGTTATTCTGTAATCAACGCCTCCAGGTAGCTTTTAAGTTGCCAAAATGAGAGAAGTCTCAGAAATGAGCTCATATATTAAAGCAAATGTGTTTTGTTTTTTTTTCCCCCCCAGGCTTGTCATCACAGTGTCGACTCTTCTAAACGTGTCTCAAATCCCCTCGAAGGAATTACAGAGCCGTCCGTAATTTGGCTTTAAAACAATCGGTTTTGTTTGCAAAGTGTGTGAATTTATTCTCATCTGGGAAAGTTTTGGGCAGAGATCATAAACGAGTTCTGTTTTTCTCTGCATTCAGAGTAACAGTGTGCAGGCGCACTCTGACGTCGGGATAATGAATGAATTTCTTTTTTTTCAATTTCCATTTGAAGAGGTTTTTCGTTCCGGAGCAGCAGAGCAGCGGCGTTTGAAGAAATTGACAACTGCTCTCTGAAAAAGGATAGCTGTTGTGAGAGTCACAATTTGTTTGAGAATTACCGGCTAAATATAGACCTGCTGCTACAGAAATAAGAGCCGAGAGGCTTCTTTAAATGCACTGATCTGAAAGTGACTAATTGTGGACTCGTATAAACTACACAAAGCTGCGGCAGCGTGGGACGCTTTGGACCTGAATAACCTTAAAAAAATGTTGTAAAGGTTATAGTTTAGACCAAGTGGGTACAAACTGCTGCACAGTGCAGTATCGCTGTGATTGAGAAGGCGATCTAACACTTTTTTTTTTCCTTCCTCCAGCCTGTACTGTAGCACTTTGTAATGAAGCCCTCCATCTGAAAGTGATGGATGGTGAATTAAGGCGAGCCTCTGGTGTGGCCGTGTTGCTTTGGCTGCAGTTGCTGCAGGCCGATGGGACTCGGGACACGGACACGATTGGCTCTTTTCTCACTGCTCTGTGTGGCGAGGGCCTGTTTGCTGTTGCGAGGGACACAGAGAATCCCTTTTGTTTTTCCTGCTCTAATGTGTTTTCTGATACGGAACTTCAGGATTTTGGCTACTTCTGTTTTTAAACCAATGCTCCTTTTTCACAATCTCTTGTGTGCAACTGGGAGTGCTCTTCAGTGTGCCCGATTTAAACACACAAGCAGAAAAGACCCAAAGTAAACCACATACAAGAATCTTAGATATATATACATATTAAGTCTTTTATCATTTTGAGCTGGGTATCTTTACATACTCTCAGTGCTGATTGGAGAAAACAGGTCACCTACCTCCACATGAACAGGATGAGGTGTTGCTTTGTCTTCATGGGGCGCTAAGATGTACACATATTCCTCACAGGAGCTTTGAGATGTCAGTCCTGCTATGGATGTTAAAACAATCTCCAGTTTTTCCCCCTCAAAAAAGAAAGTTAAACTTCCCCATAGTTATGCACAGTCTGCAAAAAACTGCTTCCCCCAGCAACCACACCTGCACTTGATTATAATTACGCTCCTTAAATAAGTCTCTTTACATATGCCCTCAAGAAGGATGCAGTAATTGGTGTAAATGACACCAACATTTGCATTTAAGTGAGATGACGCCCACTCGTTATCACGGTCTAGGAGGCGCTGTAATATCCTGCTACCATAACGACTAAAAGTGTGACTTTAATGCGTCTAGCTGCAGCCTGACCCCTTCATCATATAAAGTGTGTAAAGTGTATCGCTATCTGGTGTCTATCAGCAGCAGTGTTTTATGAGACTCTACACGCCTACCAGCTCGCTCATTGTAATTCACTCTGTGTGAGAGTGTCACTTGAATGCCTACAGTATAAATAATGTGTGAGAGAACCAGCACCACTACTGCTGGAGCTTTCTGTTCCCAGCATTACTTCACTGTGACCCAGTTCTGTGGACACTGCGGCACTTTAGTTAACATCACTCTCTGTTTTTTTTGGGGGGGTTTTGAGTCCCATTTGCTGAAATAGATTGTTTTTACAAACCAAAACAAGGTGGGTGTCACATTATTAAAAAGTACCACACCTACGCCGACAGAATGATTGCTCGTGTCAAAGTCAAAAAAGAGACTATTGTATATTTAACGAGTCGACAGATTTCTCCGTTTGCCTGCAGTACTGGAGCAGTTTGGATGAGTTATTTCAGAGAGAATATCAGGTAATAACAAAATCTGTATGTGAAGCTGTTTGTGAGTCTTTCATGTAGAGATGTATGATAATGCACTCTGGAAGTCAGCCCTTCATGCTGCCCCTCAGGCGAGCAGGTAGCGTTTGAATACGAGAGCGCTCAGACTCTGTGCGGTCTCTCGGGGAGTGATTGTGGGGCGGTGGCAGGGCGACCAAAGCCACTCTGTCACTGTCTCTTTATCAGCTTTTCTCTGAATTGACCTATTTTGTACACTGTGCTCTGTTTTTATTCACTTCTTTTCTTCTTCTGTCACCAAAAATTCTTGAATCTTTCACTTTTCTTGCAGATTTTTCTTACCTTGAGGAACTTGACAGCACCCGAAAGTTTTTTTTTTTTTTTTTTTTTTTCTTTTGCACAATAATCTTTTTCAATCCCAATGAAAACGATTATTCATCCTTTTATATTTTGTTTTTTAGGAGCACATTCTGCCAAAACCTCGCGCCTACTACCGGGTGGACCAATCGGCAGAGCCCGAAGTGTGGCTGGATGCCGTGCAGGTTTGGGAGGTGAAGTGCGCCGACCTGTCGCTGTCGCCGGTCTACAAGGCTGCCATGGGATTGGTCAGTTCAGCAGATGTGTTACCACTTGATTAATCCTGCCTGTTATGGTCTGTCACTGACGATGAAAATCCCAATCAGAGCTTCTTAACTGAGTTATTAAATCTGTTTTTAATGGAGTTCACAAAATAGTCTCTTTATGATCTTTTTTGGGGTGGCTGTGGCTCAGTTGGTAGAATCAGTCGTCTCTCAACCTGGAGGTCGAGGGTTCAATCCCCAGCTCCTGCAGCAACATGTCCGATGTGTCCTTGGGCAAGACACTTAACCCCAAGTTGCTCCTGCTGCTTCGTCTGCGGCATATGCGTATGAAACTTTACACAGCAGCCTCTGACATCAGTGTGTGAACGTGTAGGTGTGAACTGGAGTTTAAAAACACTTTGAGTATTCAAAAGACTAGAAAAGAACAAGCTCAAGTCCATTTACCATTGTATTGCATGTGACGCTTGTAGACATTATTTCAGTAGTCAAAGCTTATTGATTGGGTTTGAATTCAGTAACACTAACTTTAAGTGAGAGGCTGCTCAACTTCTACTTTCATCCATGTTGCTTAGTTATTATGAGTCCGTTTTCTGCCAGTTCCTTCTGAAACCTCATAACTCTGCCTGATTTAGTTTGATTATTGTTCTGAAGAGAGCTATTGCTCCTGACACATTCAGAATTCTAATACAAAGTATTTTATATTTCTGAATTCCTCCAGGCGGGAAGAAAAAGTCTACATCCGTATAATTCACCCGAGAGTGTAACACTTTCATTCTCAAATAGACCTTGTGAAAAACATAAAGTTCAGTGCGTCTGTACTTTAAAGTCCAAAGAGAAGCTGAAAGGCAGATCAATGGAAACGGGTCAAAGGCTGAAGCAGTGGGGGTTTTGGATCTGAAAAAGTTTATGTCTTTATATTTTTTACTTTAAGTCATTCAATGTTTGATAAACCTTGAACAAACGAGGGTTCCAGACGCTTTCAAAACTTGTCCTTCAAAATAAAGTACATGTCTGTGAAGTTTCTCCGTCATCCAGGTCATGATCATGTAACGTTTTGAGTACAGTTAAATTATCAGGGACAAAACGCTGGCATGTGTGACTGACTGAGATTTTGTCATCCTGTCTTAGGTGGATCCAGTGAAGGGCATTTCTCTGAGATTCCCTCGCTTCCTTCGGATCAGAGACGACAAGAAGCCCGAGGACGCTACATCTGGATCTCAGGTAAATCTAACAGGAATGTAATATCAACAATGAATCGCAAACAGGCCTCAGACACATTTTGTCCATCGCATACTATCCAAAGTGTGTGTCTATCTGTCTGTGTGTGTGAGAGAGACACCCAGGAGGTCAAACAGGTCTGTTGGAAATGATGATGACTGTAAACCGGTATAAATCCAATCATATGCTTTCTGTTTGACCGTGTAACGTGAAGAGCTGTATAGAGATGGTGCATCACTTCTCCAGAGCTGTCGTGTAAAATTTCAAGGGTGACCGGCACTGCAAGGACGATCTGTTTTTACACGGGCGTGGGTTTATGTAGTGGCCTCCCGCCGCACCATGAACAGAGCTGTATAACAGTCGGGTATCGCAGCACGTCTGCAGGTCACTGTTCCACTCGGGGTGATATACTGAGAGGCAGCGAACGGAGACTTTTACTGTACGGAGGAGATGTGCAGGTCAGCTTTACCTCAAGACACACACACACACACACACACACACACACACACACACACACACACACACACAGAAGACATGATTTTACATCGGGTCATTGTTTGTCCTACTTTAGGCTCTGTACATGAATAACTCATCACACTCTGACAGCACGTCAACTAAAGTTTTGTCGGTCAGAATTTTATCTAATTTTTTAAAATTCTAAAATGACATTAATCTTTATTATTTTTTTATCCTGAGAGCATTTTTTTCAACCCAAACCAACCTGAGTTATAATGCACACATTTTGAAATGATCGTACATTATGTCCAGTACCTCTCACTGAGTTGAAGGAGAACTATTTCTGCAGACCATTGAGAATGACTTTGAAATGTAAAGATTTAAACAACTGTGATCTAAATGGTGAACAGGGTTCTCCATGCACAGCCGATATGTTCTCAGGTGCGCACGGTTGATGGGACACAGCAGGAAAAATAAATCAATAATCTGTGGCACACTGAAGATAACTTTTCAAACCCAAGGAAGGGAAATGCATTCGATCCCAATTAAATACAGTAAAGTTATTATCAGTGTGCCACGGCTTGTTGATTGATTTAAACACCTTAAATGCAGGGTTGGTCGTTTTCTAAAACTAGCATTTTGAAAGTAGCATTCCCTCAGTGCTCCGTCTGCAACCACCCCCCCTCCCCCTCTGTGCTCCCTCAAAAGCCACGCCCAATCTCATGCCAAATCTTTAAAAGTTTATCTGGAGAAAATGACCAACCCTGCCTTTGAGCTATCAAAAACTACTGTATCTTTACAACAAATGGTCAGACGGAGAGTCCAGGAGGAGCGTCATTTTTGTCACGTTAGAGAAGAAAAGTCAATAAACCAAACTCAAACCTGCATTTTTTTTTTTTTTATACTTTCTTTAACCAAGACAAGTTTATAGAGATGTAGCACGCTTTACAAAGTTTTAAACAAACACGCAGCCATTCCTACAAACAATCAAAAAAAAAAGAGAGACTGAAACACATCCTTTTCCTTTTGTTTTTCAAACTTGTCTGTAGAACATCTGCATCAACATGTACCTTCCTTTAAGTCGTTAAAAATCAACTTAAAAGCATCCAGACTGAAAAGTATCTGAGGATGCTTTCACGCTCTTCTCTGGACAAAAAAAATCAATCCATCAGTAAGAGGCCCGACAAAAAGCTGCTCCATACTAAGCTTTTTGCTTTCTCAAGTGTTCACTCTATATCAATTTGTACAACAACAGGCTACATTTTTCAGGTTTTTAGATACTATGATAAAAATTTAAAGACACGCTCGCCAGCATGGAGAGACTGAAACTCTGACTGACAGTCGAATCCGAGGTAGGGATCACGCAAGCATTGCTCATTGTTGTGTAACAGCACACACAGGATGTTCTCACATCGAGTTATATGAGGCCCAAAACATTCAGATGAATCCTGCACCTTTTTTTCTTTTTTTTTTTTAATACCTGGTGTAACTTTTATAAGGTCTGATTCATGTTTGTAATGTGAATTTTCACTGTCTGGAATGAACAGCCATCTGTTAACAGTGGAGTCTATTTCTCTGCTCAGGTGGGAGTCTGCTGAGAGCATCAGCTGCATTCAAATGAATCTTCTGTCAGTTACTATCTGCTCACATTTCACACTCACTCATTACAACAACACATGGCTCCACATCCCTGCGATTTAGCAGTCAATTTAAATCAGACCTGACCTTATTTAAAACAGAGGGAGCGAGGAAACATGGGCGGCCCGAGCAGGTTTGGAACGTGGTCGGTCTCAGGCTGGGTGATCAAAGCTTCACCTCGGTGCCGCGTAGGAGGAAACAATGTGATGTTTCTTTGTGTTGCCTCCTCGCTGTGCCGCCCTGCCGCAGCCGCTACTGATGCTGCTGTTTTGCTGGGTGGGCCTGCTGCTCACACATTATTCATTGTCCCGCCTCTCTCACCACCCCACTGATGAGCTCAAGTGAACACAACCTCTGTCTCCCAGTCAGCAGCTGGGAGTCACCGACTTCAAAGCCCGGGATATGAATAATCAAACTGTTATTTTTAGCTTTCCCTCTTCATTTTACTGACCTGACTCCATGATCCTCTTTCCCACCCCTCCTGCTTTTTTCTCTTTTTCCTTGCGTGCTCTCTCATAATGCAAACCCTCCCTCCTTCAATATCTTCAATACCATCTCCTGTCCATCTCTCCTGCTTTCTGCAGATTGCTGATCTGTACAAGAAGCAGCAGCAGATCCAGAATCAGGGGGAGAAAGCCGACCCCGAGGACTTCTACTGATCACCCTGTAGTCATCAGAAAAGTAATAATGACTAATTTGCAATTTTGAGATAATTGTACATAGCTTCTTTCTATTTGTAATGTTGAATGAAAAATAAAGGTTCCCACCAGTTTTAAATCATCCTGTCATTTGTTTTTATTGATTATTCCAAAACTTAGGATTTCCCCTTTCAGCGCAGTATTGCAGAATCATCTCACAGCACACAGTGGCGTGTGAATCCCAGAAAATTGACCCAGCAGTTAGAGCCTACCTGCTGGTAATAGATCCCTATCAAAAATTCACAGAGCAAAAACCGCCCGGCAAAAACTGGAAACATATGGGCGGCATACCAATACTGTCAGTTGGCCTGATTTCAGCTTGAGCACTCGGAAGGCGGGCAGCAGCAGAGTGCCTTGAGCGTGTCGAGTAATAAGAGGACAAGCCAAGGAGATTGCCGGGTGTCTCAAACGTTATTAGAAGCAGAAGAAGATGCGGGAGCTGACAGTTGCTCAAACAGCAGGAGAAAAGAGAAGCACTCAGAGCTTGCATTAGATGGTGGAAATCCACTAACTGTCCAGCATGAATCAATAAAAGCCTGTTGGAGATGTGTGTGTGAGAGGGGGGGGGGGGGGGGGGGGGTCAGATTGAGAGCCAAGGACGGGCAGTTATTACACACAAGCAAAGAGGATTTTTTTTTTTTTTTTAGAGTTTACTGCACAGTGACGTCGTGTGTGTGAGAGGATGTGTGTGTGTGTGTGTGCTTGTGACGGAGATTGAACCACTTAGTGTTTGTGCTCTCTTCTTGTGTGAGCGGTAAGCAACTCGGCGTCGCATTAAATGCAAAGTAGAGTGTATGTGCAGGGAAATATTGAGTCAACATTCACACACAGTCGCTGAATTCTGGAGGGTTTTTTTTTTCTGCTTTGCACAGAAGCACATATACGAGGGTAATGGAGCTTCAATAATAAAAATAAAAAAACCCACACAACTGTTGGCGCACTGCAAACTGCAAAACAACTGCATAACTTTCAGCTTTTTACAACTTCCACTCACTGAGCTGAAGTCACACTGTTGCATGGCAGCAACTATTGGATCGATTGCTGTGACATTTGGTTATCATCTCGCCCAGAGGAGGATGATCTTCCTCTGACCCCGCCTGTTTCTTTTTTCATTCAGCTCTCTTATCAACACTTAAATACGCCCTCATGCCGGCAAAACTGAAGACGTTCCTCTGATGGTCCCATTTTCCAATTCAGGAAGTAGCTCTTTGCTGGGTCAACATAAATATGATGAGAACTCCAAATCCCAGAGATGACACGTTCTATTTTATCGCTTTCTGCACGCACAACACTTCAATATCTGCTTTCAGAAATTAGGATTTTATTGATATTTTGATTTTGTCAAGATGCGTTTCTGCAGTTTTAATCGAGAGTGAAACTATCACAAGTATTTCCCAATTATTCCGACACCCTCAAATCGTCATGAGCCTTGATTTGTCCCAAGATTTCTGCCTCTTAAAAGGAAGTTTCTTCTCTCCACTGTAACTTTTGCTAAACTGTTGCTAAAGCGCTACGCTCATGATGGATTGGGTCTTCGTAAGATAACAATGAGTAAGGTCTTTGTACTTGCCGTTTTGTAAAGTGCCTCGAGATAACACTTGATCTGAAGTGGCGCTATACAAAATAAAGATTGATTGATAAGGAGGTAAGGTGATAATTGAAGGTGAGATAGAACTTTATTGATCCTAATGGAAACTCTTGAGCCAGGTGGCTCCATAATTACAGTGATGAAAAAGAGTAACACAAAAGGCCATTAAATATAAGTTTAAAAAGAATGTATTAGAAAGTATTTAGTGGAAGACTTAAAAATAAATACAGGTGAGAGTGACACAGAGCAGCTATAACAAGGTTTCACCCATGGTGGTGCCTAAACCTAAACTAAATGAGTAAGGTCTTTTTACCTGCTTTCTGTAAAGTGTCTTGAGATAACACTTGTTATGAGTTGACGCTATACAAAATAAATTGAATTGAATTGAATTTAAACCAGAAAGGTGGAATCTGCAAACAGTGAACCTGCACTACCTGCAGCATTATGTCAACATTGTCCCTGTGAGCAGACTGACTGTAGATTAAGATTAGTATGGTGCCTCACTGCGGCCAGATCATAACACGACTGGAAACTCTTTAACTCGATCATTGGTGGCCTAACTGGGGTCCTGACCCCCCCCAAGGAGGAGCACCAAAGAGCACCTCTGTCTGCTCTGTGGTTTCACATGAAGACCAAAATGATGAAACACTTTCTGGATAGTTTATTCAAAGCTACAAAATACATTTTTCAACACTCAGATAGATCAGGGTTCTAAGTCAGTCTAAGTCTAAAATGAATGCAAATTTTTGAGTACAGTGTCTCAATTTGTTCTGGTTCTGTTGGGGGGTGAGTTTTTCTTCCATACATGTTAGGTGGGGGCTTCAAGGGAAAAGTCTTGGACCCACTTATCTGGATGTTTACTCAGTAATGAGTGATGCTTTTGCTCTGGTGCAGCAGCAGGAAGTGGAACTAAATGAGATGCAGTAAAATCATTTCTAGGCGTTGGTCGAGTGGCATTCTTGGCGCTGCACTGAGCCGTGTATCATGGGCGCAAATTTTTCCAGCGCTGGCTTGTGTGCCGAATATTTATTTGTATGTTCAAAAAAAAAATGTTGCCAGTTCTGCGGTGATTCACACTGCATGTGGCGTCCTACTGCCACTGCTTTCACATTCAGAGTGTTTTTTTTTGTGTATTCTGTATACTGGAGAGCTTTTGAGATTACTATTTGTTATGCCGTCTCAGAATGCAAGTATGCACACTGTGCGTCTGGTGATTTGCCTATAATTTGTGTGTGTGGGCTGAGTCCTGTGTCTGTGCGAAGGGGAGTTTGAGAAGGACGCCATTGTGTAGAATAATCATGGAAATTGCCCTGAAAATGCCCTTTTCCATCTGCCTCTGTTGTTTTTGTCATCCCCCTTTTTCTCAGTCACCTCCATCCCTTTGTGAAGACGTTAATGTTTCTCTTTAAAGTGTGTCTTACTTTGGCTACATCTGACACTCATCATCACTACATCTCATTTCATTTTTCTGTCTTGAACAGAAACAAGGGACTCGCTGGTGTTACTGAAAAATCTGAATTTCAAATCGCACTTGTCAGCTGTACTGTTGCTTTTAGAAGTTTGCTTGAAACAGCGAGTGTGAGGGATGGAAAGGACCCTAATGGAAATCAAACAGGCAACAGAGCATGAAATATTGAAAATGCAAATATGTAATGAATTCAATTCCATATTGTGTGTGCGCTGTATGATACCCGGGCTTTTGTTGTGAATTACTCTGAAGGTTGACTGCAGCAGGCTTTTGTCTCTGCTTGATTTGTGTATATGTTGCAGGGAGAAAAAAAAAAAAAAAAAAAAAGCATGAAAGTGTCTGCACACTGAGATGTTGCTGTATTAGTGTCCTCCATTGTGCATGTGTGAATGGGGTTATTTTTATCATGTGTGTGAAAGTGTGTGTGCCTGGTTAACCGCCGTCTTTGTGGATGCGTATATGTCACTGATGTTTACCGATGGGGGCAGCCGGCGCACATCACACGCCTGCAGGGCTTCGCAGCACAGCAGCCTCCATCTCCACCGAGGTCCTCGCCCATGTTCAAACAGCTGGGCTGTTAGTTCACATCAAGTCACCGGTTAAGACTCGGTCCTGCGGGGAGGGGGGGGGGGGGGGGGGGGGGGGGGGGGGGGGGAATTGCAGATGCAAACCTTACCTGCTCACAGCCTCTGTTGAACCGGGCTTTGCTACATGTTTAAAAGCAGTTGGGGGGCTTTGGAGTGTGGATAAAAAAAAGCCGCAGAAACTGATCTGTGGTGTTGTGACAGATGAAGAGGGAGCTAAAGATGGCTCTCTGCACCTGCTGTGTTCCCCCTTTTAAAGTTTTATAAAGTGTCCCCTAAAGCAGAGTTATGGATTACCCCAAACTGCAAAGAAAAAAAAAAAAACACGGGGCATCTATGAAAAATGCCAGGTTTCACCTTTCTCTGTCCTTTGTGGCCCTCTCTCTTCCCCCACCCCTTTTCTCCCACATAAGCTATCTGTCTCGTTCACAATACCCCTTTCTCCACCCCGAGAACAATGCGTTTGTTCTCCTCAACCCCCTCCCCATCCCTCCGTCCCTTTCTATCCCTCCATCCATTTGTTTGGTGCTCTCTGTGACATCTCTGCCATGCCAGGCTATGAAGGAGAGAGGGAGGGACAGGCCCTGCCATTGTCCCTGGGCGAACCCACGGAATATCAATAGTGTTTTTCTTGAGCAGGAGTGCCAAGCGTTGGCCAGTAACCTTTCGGATTTGATGATGTCAGGCCCCCTCTTTTTTCGGGCCCTTTATATGATTTCCCTCGTCCTCCAGTCTCCTCTCTAACAGGGTATTAGCTCCTCAACAGAAGAGACAGTGCAGGATTGTGCACGCTGTGTGACTCATCAGGGCACTTCATCATCTCAGTTTAACCCATGCAAGTTGTATGCGACAGTGCCAACCGGTCCTCCAAGTTTAATGAGAAAATACTGCATTTATAAAATGCCCTCTAGAGCGCATTTCTTCTTGGAAGGACATCACTTATCCCTGCTTTGAGAAACCATCATAGCTCTCTTATTTAATATGAAACTGTGCGGTTTGACTGTGGTGACTCGGGTTGGGGCTCAGGGAAATGAGAGTTTAAATCAGAAACCGTGCTAGCTTCCGTGCAAGGTCGATAACTGCAACACTGTCATGCTAACACTTGTTAATAAACATGAAAAACATAGCAAAGCAGCTGTGATGTCATTCGGGGTGTTCTGTCAGAACCCAAAGTGTTGTACGAACTAAAACCTCGACCCCTCTGGTGGTGGTGCAATTTAAAAAGACTGGATCCCACCAAAGTCGTAAAATTCATCATCTGCTGACCGTAAATATTTATTTTATTGGCAATCCGTCCATTTCAAAGGGCTGTCGGGACATTTCAGTTTGTCCCAGAGAACAGAACAGATTTGTCCATCTTTCTTCTTCAGCATGTTCATGAGATGTAACTTTTTAATGTGGTCACATCATACATACAGAGATGCGTTGCATTTTATTCCAGGTTGAAAACTAATTCTTCCAGATATTCTGACACCATATGGATGCAGCTGAAGTACAAACCACTTGTTGAACCATCAGCCTCCTGCTGCTTGTGTTGCTTTTTTAAGATTACCGTACCCAACCTCTATAACGGCTCCAGACAAGGTTCATGATTACATAAACTACAGTGAGCCACTTGAGCATAAATAGAAAGCCTTTGATGATTTACTGAAACACCAAGAGTCTGTCTTTTGAAGGCGATATCAACTGTGTGTGGAAAAAATAAGAAAGCTCATGGTGTGAATGTTCAGTAACAGTCTATATTCCGAAATCAAGCTGCAAAACACGAGTAAGAAATAGTGCAGATGACAAATTCATGTTTCCTAATCTCTTTTTTTTACTTCTCAGGTGAACTGCTTATTCATTGAAACTCTGATTTATCTATATTTACCTTCTACTGCTTCGGAACATTTCAAACTATTAATCCATTATTCCTAGCTGTATTTGTGCACCTACCCCGTCTTAAATGTGAAATACGGGATATGCGGGTGTTGCATAAAAATCAATTGAATCATTTTGATTTTGGTTCAAATTGTTTTTCAGATTTCCGCAGCTGGCTTACAATCTTCCAACATACCTTGAAATAACTGCAGATGTATGGCCCACATCCTTTAGATGGTAAATGCATTCACACCCTCTCTAGTTATATTTATGTGTCAGCTTCCTGTATAAGGTCTTTTTTTAAGTCAGCAGCCTTTTAACCTGTCGTCTTAGAAAACCCTCGATGGCACAACACTGCTGTATTTACGTCTAATCCTTGCCTCCTAGCCTTAACTTTTGACAGTTTTCTGGCCAATTGCTCGTCATGGCTCATTTGACTTATTTGGTTATGCAAATGCTTCACTTGATTATCCGGGCCCTGCAGCGAAACTGTGAGCCGATGTAGTCGTTTACAAGACCGATTTTATGATTGGTTTATGATGGCGGTGGCTGTTGTTGTTCCCCCACTTGTCCCCGCTTCACTTTGGCCCACACTGAGAGAGGCTTGTGCTTAAGGGGCTACGACTGCAGTGCACTCCATTGGTTCATTGTTCAAAGTCATTAGTCTTATGACCTTCGTATGAACCAGCCCTCTGTGCTGTGCATCTTCGTCTGTCTCTCTTGGTTTTCCCCCCCCCCCCCGTCTTGACTTGTGAGAGACCCTCCAGCAGGGCCAATCTCAAAGACATCTCCATTCACAGAAGCCCTCCTTTCCGCATTTTTGGAAGAAAAAAAAAGACATTCCCCTTCCGCACATCTGCCAGCCTGGCTTGCGATCAGGGGCTGCACTCAGAGAAGCTGTGACAAACACACTCGACATTGCAGAAAAATTAGACATGGATGGAGTTGACAAGAGCTCCTAACATCTCTGCAGCTCGGGATACTTTCCCAGACTCTGATTATCCCCGGTCTTTAGAATCTGTGCCTGGGATGTTTTATTTTTTATTTTTTTCCTCCCGAATGGAAATAATTATACGTCAAAGAAAATGACAATATCACAGGAAAATACGCTCGGTACATTTCCATGGGTGTCTAATAACGTGCCCTCACCAAATGCCACCACTGTCTCCACCCGTGGAAACGAGCTTGATGAGTTATACAGGCAGACAGCTTTAGACGGTTTCATTCACAAAGCGGTGGCTGAAGCCGGAGGTTCTTCACTTCATCTCTAAAAACACCAATTGATCTGAAGCCTTGTCCCCCTAAATATCACCAAAGTACAGCTGAAGATCTCTGTATCATTCAGTAGGATTCTCTAAATGGCTCCACTGATCGACTTTCCTCTGTTTGTCTCTAACTGGTACCTCTCTTCCCGTGTTCTCCCCTCTGCACTACTCCTCCTCTGTATAATTTAGCTGCAGATAAGCTCTCCCTCTCCTACATTAGTGTGCTATACTACTGCCAGCTGAAGGACTGGGGGGGGGGGGGGTGCTTTCGCTCATCACTCTATATGTGATACAGTTTCTGCCTGCCAAGCTCTGCTGCTGCCACCGTCACTCTGCACTGACGAGTTTGGGCGCTTGCCACATTCTGCACCTGCCAGGCTCATAAAGAATCCCCCTGTTTCTCTCTTGGGGCCCCGCAGGCAGGATCTGCCATAATTGTTAAGGATGTCGCGATTTAGACGTTCAAGCCAAAGCTTAGACAGTTGATGGCGCCAACAAGTTGGCAGATGGTCCATTTTTTGTGTTCAGCTGATCCGTCAGTGGGGGTATTTTCGAGGTGTTAAGATGAATGAGCGGCCTGCAATTTATCATAAGTGGCAAGAATTTTATGTTGTGGACTCGAATGTGCGCAAAAAAAAAAAAAAGGGGGGGGCGACACTGACGCTAAATGCTTTCCTGCTGTCCCGGCCAAGAGTCGATTTTCAGCACTCCAATTAATTACCTTAAGAAGTTTGTGAAGTGGACATCCTTGCCCTTCTTACACTCCGCACAAGTATACATTCCCGACTTTGGTAGGAGGAGTCAAATGGAGCCTGATGTGGTTTACAGGATAAGTGATTCCAGCTTGTGTGTTTGCAGAAGCCGCAGGAGCACCGCAGACCATTAATTTCTGCGCGTATTCACCATTTCAGATGCCAGCGGCTTAGCGAATGCATATTTATGACATGTGACAAGATGATGGAATGAGGCCTCAGGAAATTAGCCTTTTTTTTTTTGTTGCAGAAATTCTCATGCACACAGCTGGCTCTATATTCAACCTTCTTCCCAGTTGTCTACCGCTGACTTGCTCTCATGTCTGAGCATCTTGTCCTCGTATCAACCCGTCTATATATAGCAGGTCTCTCCCCACTCTCTCGCTTGTCTGTTGGTACTGGAAAAGCGAGGAGTGGGCGCCCCACTTTGAATACAGAGCTTTGTCCCGGGGCCGGAGGAGAAGAAGATGAGGCAGGGCGAAAAAAGAAAAGGAAAAAAAAAAAGGGAGAGGCCGAAGAGGAAGAAAGCGCCATTGACAGGCTCCAGTCGGGCCCTGTCCCCCTCTCGCCCCATTGTCTCCAAAGTGCTAGACGTCAGCAAACGACAGGAATCTGGAGAGAGGGAGGACAGAGAGCAAAGAGTCGGGCTTTGTTTTGGCGCGGCTGGCCTCGGACCGGGTGAAAGTGCACAGAGAGGGTTGAGGGGACGGGGACGGGAGGAGAGAGCACTGGACTGACCCCGGTGCAGGATCCCCCTTCGTCCCCTCCTCCTCCTCCTCCTCCTCCTCCTCTTCACACTGTAAACATGCCGAGACAGCCGCCATCCCACCCGTCCTCATGTAATATTTACATACGAGCAGCGAGCACATGCAGAGCGGCTGCAGATGATCATGATTCCCCCGTCACACATTCCCCGGCTCATGCAAACCGTTGATTATCTCTCCCCTCTCATCTCGGGGCACATCACAGTGAGAGTGCAATCTCACACATTCACATTGATCATGGTGTATTGCTGCACAGAGTTTGCAAATTCGCCCCCAAGTTGCCTTTTGTTTACACAATTAATTCACCGTCTACTGTACAGCGCAGGTGTTTTTCTTTCCCTCCTTCCACTTCAGAGGATAATGTGTGCAATTTGTTTCAATGAGGGCAGAAATGGAGAGGGAGGGGGGGGTGTGGAGAGGAGGAATGGGCCGGGCCCGGGCCCTGGGGCGAGGGGTGTGATTGGGTATAAACAAGGGGACAGTAGGTTTTCTGTTGTTGTCCCGTTTTTGAAGCCCCGTGTCCTGGCATCCTGCGCCCCATCCACTCTCTTTTCTTCCTTTCCTTTCTTTGCCCTCCTTTTGACTCCGCGCGCTCCCTCCAGAGTGGGACCCCTTCCTCGTCGGCACAACTCCTCGTTGGCATCAAGTCTCTTGGGAGCTCCGTAGAAACCAGAAACCATGCTGACGTTTTTGGCGCTGGCGTCGGTTGTCCTCCTGGGAATAGGTAAAAAAAAAAAAGACGAATGGATCTTCTTTTAACTTTTTTATTGAGATTTATTTTGATCAGGTCTCAAAGAAAGCCCACAGTGGATTGCAGCTATTGATAGTGAAGATGTAGAAATTATCTTTTTCCACTGATGTGAGGTTAAAGGTTAAACGAGGATGTGATGAGGAGGGCTTTATCTCTTATTCCTTCTGAAGTGCCTACCTGAATACTGATGGACTTGATGATAATAAGACGGGTCAACAGGCTAAGCAGAACATTAATTGATCTCTCTTTGAAATGAAACATCTCTCTCTTCACTGGCTTAACACAGAACCAAAGCATTTTAAATGAATATCTTATGCCTTTTAATTGAAACAAAGCCATCAGCACACCTGTAGAGGACATCCTCATGGTGCTTTGTGACGAATGACCCGACGCTTAATAAGAGGATTTGGTGCTCCTCTTTTTAAAACCAGCTGTCTCTAAGCCTGCAAAGTTAAAGAGCACTAATATTGTGACTTCTCCACCAAAGGTTGGCAGACACTTTTTGCTCTCAAGTCGACAGCTTTGTCTGCTCCCCAAGCCTGTCAGGTGTTTTCAGTTTTGTCAGAATTTTAATTAAAAAAGCGTCAAGCGTGATTTCATTGACAAGTTCTGCGGTGGCTGTCTGCTCTAAAGGTGTTCACTCAAGGACGGCTCTCAGAGCAAGCGGTGAACTTTACCTTCCAGGTGTTGAAAAGGGGAAGAGAGCAGTAATGCAAATATAGATGTTAGAATACAGCTATGTATAGGGTGGCCCATTTACATTCTTTAAGGGAAACTGAACAAAAGCACAAATGCTGCTTTTTCACTAACATAAGAGTGGCAGGGTGCACGGCTCCCCCACGGGATTTGCTGCTTGTTTGAGATGCTGAGTGCATTTTTTTTTTCCAAGGGAAGTAAAATATTGATTCTGCAGCCAAACCGAATTAACATCGATCATTTAATATTATCCAAGCATCAACAGTGTGCCCGTGATTAAGCCAACATAATCCATATTAACGGAGAAAATGATGTTCCCCTTTGACTTTAAGAGACACAGCACCGATATTCCTGTGATAATCCAAATATTTACTGAGTGCATGTCTGAGTCGATGGAGGAGCCGGCACGACTAAATGTCTAGTTTATCAGCGTGTGTCTCGGTGCATATTTAAGTATGTGGGCTTTGTTGTGACTGATTTCAAGGAGAAAAACTAATTAAATGCAAAGTGAGTAATGCTTTGTGTGCCTGTGATTACAGTAAGGATTGTAAAAATGTTAATGCATGTTGTGAGTTATGGAGAAAAGCCTGTCAGTACATTGCATTTACATCAACAGCATAACCGGATTTACTGTCTGGATATCTCAGTCAGTATTGCAGCTTGTAACTCCTATTGTAGTCATATGTAAGAAAGAGAATAGTCGATGCAACCCTTCTGATATTTGACGTGTTGGATGTGTGTTGGATGTGTTCATTTGTGAGCTAAGCATCCACCTGCTCTGTGTGTCCCAGTGCCTGAGCAGTCCCAGGCCATAGTGATCTACACCGGCTGGGAGCGCCACGCCCTGGTGGGCTCCGACATCCGGCTGTCCTGTTCCTTCTTCTCCTGGCGCTGGACCTCCGAGGACGTCACCTTCTCCTGGACGTACAGGCCTGATGGCTCCCGGGACAGCATCTCTGTAATTCACATATACACACACACACACACACACACACACACACACACACACACACACACACACACACACACATTACAGGCTAGTTGAGGACTGAAAAGTGTGGCACTGGACAGATGTATAATTATCAAATCATGTTGTGATCCTGTAAGGACGTTTTAATGTCGGGTAAGCAGACAGTTTCCTCGTAAAATCAGGCAATGAATAAATCTCTACCCACGTAGAAAAGCTCAAAACATGACGCTAAACTTCAAGAACTCCTCACCCTCAAATATTTGAGTTTAAATCCACACTCTAAAAGTGGGCATGCATGAGGAAGGTGACGCTCCAGTACAGCTGTTAGGGGGGGTCTTTAATTAGATATTTGTTTACATAAATTTGTTTGTTTAGAAGTTCCAGGGCTCTAATCTGTATTATATGAGAGTAAATATTGAACCTGTGAATACAATTCTTATGTTTTTGTTATAAAGAAAAGTAAAGCCTTGCTCAGCTGTGTTCATCACATCGTAGGCGTATGTTGTCAAGCTCTTCAAGCTGGATTTCTTGCATTAAAGGTGCTAAAAAGATCATTACTTCAGTTTAAATGACAAGTAGTGTTTAATATCTACTAAGGTTGTCAACCTACTAAGATTTAAAAATGATGCAACCACTGTTGGATAAATGTCGTCGAAAAGTGCCGAAGCTTTAGAAAAAAAGGTCAAAACTTCAGTCTTCTTTTCAACCAAAAAGCTGCCTCGAGAAAAAGAGTTTTGCAATTAAGAAAGAATGCAGGAGTTTTCCTACATATTTTGGTAATTACAAAATAAGAAATTACACAATATGGAGCACCCAGGACTGCTGGTTGCCATGGTATTCAAACATATATCGATATGGTGAGATATGTATGTGACCAACGTCAACTCTACATAGTGTTCCTCTGCGGCTTCTTTGCTGTGATAGCTAACATACAACACCCGCCCAGCTCCCGAGGACAGTGAGAGAAAGTCGGGGAAAGGAGTTAATGGAGATAGTGTTCGGCTGTTTGCAGACGAGAGTCTCGATATTAAGCATAAGTCATTAAGGGGGAAGTTACAGCAGAGGAGAACAGTGTCCTGTTTTCTGCTGCTCTTCCTCTCATGTTATTTACTCCATCTGAGAGTTAACCTTTTTATCAAATTCAACAAATTCTACATTAATATTAAGGAGGAAATACAAAACAGGCTGCTTGCACAACGGACAAGTACCGCTGACAACAATGGCTAACCTCTTTTGTCAAAAGACGTTTTTGTTTACACCCTCGCTGCCCATACCAGGCACCAAGAGGGGCACGGGTCTTGACAGAGGAGGGTGTTGTGTGTACTGATGTCACATGGAACGACTTCTCCAACCAAATCATTTCTACCAAATAATTAAATATATATTTATGACCGATTTGGGATCAACTGCAAACTGTGTGCAGCTTTAAAGCCCCTGTGAGGAATCTTTTTAACTAGTTGTGAAACTGATTAAAATGAACAGTGATGCCTGTTTATGACCAACAAAATCCAACAAGCCCATCAGGGACAGGATTGACTGTTTCTACGTGGTTATTTTTAAATTCCTGTAACATTTGCCGCGGGGTAGGTGTCAGACGAGACAATTTAGAAGAAACTGCAATTTTTGTTTTTGATTTTCCACAATGAGCGATTAACTTGACTGTTAAAGAACGCGACTTTTGACAGTAACAACATCTTCCTACGCACGTACGGAACAAGATCAGAAAAGAGAAAAGACGTGTCACTCTTGTCCTCAGAGGGTTGCCAGAACCGCCTCAAACTGACAGCAGCTCTTTAATCACAGGATATCAAGGATACAACAGGATTGATCATTTTTGCTGCATTATGTTGTAATTCATGGTTTTGGTGTCTTATTTGAGCACTCTTACCAACACTTGCATTAATCAAAAAAACAAAAAAACAAAAAAAAAACAAAGGAATCCCAGTTTATTCTGATGAATGCAGCTCTGTGTGATTATCTAAAATGTCATCACACACTCAAACAATACTCAATTTATTCTGAGTGCTGCATTCTTGTATTAAGAAGGAAACAATACACTATCCCTCATAGTCTGCTCCCCCCCCCCACCCCCACCCCCCTCCTCCTGCTGGCTCACCTGCCTCCTGCTCTTTAATTTCACTCTCCCCGGCCTTATCGTCCTGCCATCGCTCTAATCTCTCTATCTCCCCGTCCTGACTGCGCCTCCCTCTGTCCACCTCCCTTAATCTCCTCCTCCCCAGAACCTTCCTTCTTTGTCCCTCCCCACCTCTCTCATTACCTCCTCCCCTCACCTCCTTTGCTTTCATCCGTCTCCCGCAGTGCCCTCACTTTGAAACTAGATTTCTCTTCTCCCCTTTTTTTTTTTTCCACTTATCATCTGTCGCTTATTTCTTTCCCCCGCCGGGACAGATTTACAGTTTCATATGTCTCTGTATCAGTTTTCATGGTGCATTTGTCCCTAGATTCCTGATATGTTCATACCACATAAAAAGGCTGCGTATGATTCATGCAGCCTCTTTCAGCATCAAACCTTCAATTCTGAACTGAAATTTAAACTTTTTGTTCACCAAAATAAAAGCTGAATTTGGCCTCGACCTTGTACATTCTACAGCAACAGCACCGACTTAGCTTACAGAGCACATAGAGAATATGTCCGTCATATATATAAAATGTACTGAATAAACCAATGGATTTGACTCGACTTACCCTTGCTTACGCCTCTGGCACTTTAGGCTTCCCTGAAAAATCATTAAGCTTTTAGTTCGGCCGTCTTCTGCCCTTATATGTCGGGCTAACAAAATTTGTCAATACTAGAGCTGATGGTTCAGACTTGTGTGGTATGAAAACCATACTTTTTGACAGCTCACTTAAAAACTGTAAATACGTTCTCTACAGAAATGCTCATGTTTAAAGAAAAAAAAGGGAAAAGCCTTTGTGAGCTAAGCCTCCTAGCCGGCAAACTTGACTAGACACACAACCAGCCAGGCTAGCATTGAAACATGTTTGACTTTAAGCTGCTTCAATCTAGACATGAAGTCAAGCTCAGATTAAATAAATACAAGATGTTGCACAATGATCGTCTGACCGTACTGGTTCGCTAGTTCTGAGATCTTTTAGCCCCCTTTAGCACATTGTTTTGGTTTTACAGTCGGTCAACTCAGATGTTTTTACTCACTCTCAATGCTATGACTTTGGGCTTCATCACAGCCTGAAACAGCAGCAAAAAAGACGCCGTTAACTTCCTGTCAAAGGCCAAAGAGTAGACGGACAAAGGTAGCGACTTGCTAGCTAACACACTGGAGCATTTAGCTGCTAAAAAGAGTGAATTCAACCCTCGGGAGATTGTGGAGACCAACACAGAACTGAAAGATATTTGATACCAATTAAGAAGCACTTGCTGGTGCACACCAGAATCATGCATTTGTCTCATGGTGTTGTTTACAACTATAAAATACAAATAAACCACAACAGCAACAACCAAGCGGCAATCTCTGAAGCCAAAGTGCAAAAAACTGCAGTTCCTAGCATGTCCACTTGAGGCCCGCTGCAAAAACAAAGCAATCCCCATTAGCTCCCATATGAAAATGCCAATTTTTACAGCAGAAATAAACACTTTTAAAGCCTAGAACAAAAAAAAATAAAAAAATTCTATAGCTCTTTTTTTTATTGGTTAATCATACAGGGGTTGAATTTTTACTGATCTTGTTAGTTTTATATACAGGCAAAGAATTACTGGATTGACTGACAGGTGTACACTTGTAGCTGTTTACCAGGAGGCTTAAGACCCTCCTCAGTTCCAGCTCTTTGCTCATAACAAGATTGGTCGAAATTAAGGTTAAGTTAGCGTTTCCTCAATGGTAACCAGCATCATTGGGCTTCAAATTGTGTCTTAAGAAACCAATGGGTGCAGTAGTAAACCCTCAAGTAAATGCATGTCATTGCACATGTATAATAAGTAAAGCTTTCTTTATCCTTTAAAGATCTTCCACTACACCGGTGGTGCTGCCTACGTTGACAACAAGGGCCCCTTCAGGGACCGGCTGGAGTTTGTGGGCAACCCGGGCCGCCGCGACGGCTCAATCCTGCTCAAGAACCTGGACTTCAACGACAACGGCACCTTCACCTGCGACGCCAAGAACCCCCCTGACATAGTGGGCCGGCCCTCCAGCGTTCGCCTGCTGGTTTTTGAGAAGGGTGAGACAGAAGGAGTCCTGTGAGTCCTGCGGGAGTTCGTCAGGAAAATCGAATCCAAAGTCCTAATGCCTGTGTTGTCTTACATCTGTGTCTGCTCGTTAGCTTTCCACTGAGCCCATATGGCACATTTTAGTGAATTTTTGTCATCAGGAGCCAACTGTTTTCAATTGTTGTTATAATCATCCCAAACTCTGAAATTAATCTCAATTTGCTCTGCACATCAGACTACAGACTTGTCGTGGCGCCGCCTCGTTTAGAATTCCCCGCACCTCCTGCTAAATGAAATCAATTACAATTTTATCTCTTTTTCTTTTTGAGATTGCTATCACTGCCTCCCTTTTCATCCCCCCCTCCTCCTCCTTGCCTTCTTATCCCATTTCTGTCCTCTTTCCCCTTTTCCATCGTCTTGTCCCCTCCCGCATTGTCCCCCCATCGTCTTGTGCCCCCTCCTCTCCCCTCCCTGACTCTGTCCCTGCACTCACCTTTATTCTACCTTATCTTTTCCTCCCTGCCTCTGCCTCTGCCTCTGCTGCACTTGTTTTCTTCATCTTTCATTCAACCTTTATTTTACCTTTGCTCTCTTTCCTTCTTTCATCTCCGATTCCTTTTCCCTTTTTGATTTGTTCCTTGCTTACCTCTCACCTCCTTTTCTTCCCTTGTATGAAAGCATCTTTATTATTTCAAACCTTCCCCTACCTCTCTGTGTCACTTTCTTCCTTCTCATCCTCCTTTTTATGCTCCCAATTTCTCTCCTCTGCCCACAGTACCCATCCAGGCCGGCGTGATCACGGGAGCCATCATCGGGGTGGTGCTGGGCCTGCTGGTGCTCATTGTGGTCATCTACTACCTGATGAGGTTCCTGGTGGCGCGCCGCGTCTTCAGCCTCAGTGTCAGGTCAGTGACCGGCCTGTGGCCTGCGCTGCTCTGCCAGTCCGCTCTGTGCCAGGGACTGGCGCTGAAGCCAGAGCCCATCCCTGGCACCGACACCTGCGTGGCCAAGCTGGCATAGTCACAGTGTCACCATTTTCATTTTGGTCAGGTGTGCAAAGTTTAGATCTGGAGTAAATCAGCTGGAGAGAGACAGATAATGATCTCGCAATTAAATTTAATCTAAAAACAGTACTGCAAAGATCCAAAGGAAGCGATTAAAAAGAGTTGAAGTGAAGGTCTCCGAGTGGATAATCCACCAGATCATGAAGATGATGTATCCGTCGTCTTGCTTATACCTATCCAATCTTATGAGATCATAACACATCCTGTAGCTGCGGGGCTTGTGTTGGAGACAGGGGCCCGTAGATTAGCTTGATGTTCTCTTTATGATGGCTGCCAGGCAATGCTGCCCTGTGACCACTGGAGGGAGAGATAGATTCGACATCCTGACATTGTCTTTCTTTTTGTCCCCTCCAGCAAACATGGCAAGAAAAAGAAAGAGGGATCACAGCAGAGACAGGCAAGTCACCTCCTCTCCTTCCGTCACACCCCTCCTCCTCCTCCTCCTCCTCCTCCTCCTCCATCCTCTTCCTCTTCCTCTTTCCTCACACCCTCCATGACATCTACACCTCCAGTCGACAGACACCAAACGCAACAGCTCCGTCTCCTGTCATGTTTTGCCGCTAAATAGCATCTTTTTTTTGAAGAGATTACAATGGCATTCGGTGTTGGGATATTTGTAAGGCGCCCCGGAAACGTGTTGTCAAGAGGAATATTCATCTGTTTTGAAGCAGCGCAGCCTCACAATAGCACACATCAGACATGACAGTGCAGAACGGCGCGGTTGCATAATCGCATTCCCCCCCCCCCCCCCGATGCCAGTCCAGGCAGCTCTGATGTGTCCCACCCGGCTCCTCCTCGAAGCTACATAATCAACAACAAAATAACACGTCATTCAAACTCTGCCCGGCGAGCGTTTAATAACAGTCTTCAAGCTGTTAAGATTCTCAGCATATGTGGTGCTTTAAAGCTCTCACTGGTCCTCCTCTCTCCCCCTCCTTCAGCTCCCTCAGGGGGGTCAAACAGCACGGTGCGAGTAAACAGCCACAGGGCGAAAATCAAAACCAGCGGCTGCGAAATGGCTGAGGCCGTGTCACAGCCGTAATGCTATTGAGGTATTGAATGGAGGCTAGATTTGCTCACAGTCGGGGAGACGGACGGGAGCTGCTGATTTCGCTCACTGGGAGTCAAATGAAAATCACTGGGCCTATTATGATCTAGGCTGTTATCAGTGGTTTTTTACTCTGCTGCGCGCCAAGGATCTGGGCTATTTCCTTTTTCTCTCTTTTCCTCTTGGGAGTGCGATAGCCTAAAGTGGTGGATTAATCAGACATTTTGGTGGCTTGTATTCTTCAGTGAATACAAGGCACCGGGGCAAGTTCTGTTTGATTACTCCGTGGTAATGCGGGGGCTGGATGGTTTGCGGGGGTGCATTGTAATCGACTGTACGCCTTGCATGCTGATAATGGCGGGAAAAAAACAAACAGTTAGAGTCGCGGGACTTAAGTTCAAGGCGTTTTTCCAAATCAAAAATCAGCTTTGAAATGAGAGACACTCTGAAGTTATCAGAGGCAGGAGATCAAAGGTGCCATTGTGACAGGGAGTTATTTAGCCGCAGGTAGCAGCTAATGTTAAGACGTGGTAGCAGCAGCAGCAGCGGCGGTGTCTGCAGGCTTCTGCCAGCGGTAAGGAGTGTACCATCTTCCCCCTGTGGCCCAAACTGCCCGTGGGAAATTGGGGTCTTTTCAGCGAGCGAGATGATTTGGTTCAGCTCAGTAATCACAGTCAACTCTATGAGCTTAAATCCAGCTTGTCATTTGTTAGAATTTCTGGATTTTATGACACAGCCAAACTTGAACTTGGCATTAATTGACCGCACATATGTTGCTCACAAAAATGTGAAATAGTTATACACTAAGCCTTACACCTGGCTCATATTTCCAGAATAACTTCATTTTTGGTGTTTGGTATTAAATGAAAAGATCAAACATTATTAAAAATGTGTATTTATTGATAGATTTTTATCTGCTGCAAGAAATAGATATGCAGAATCCTTCGTGTGTAATGCAATATCTACTTAAAGTCATGATTAAAAGTTCTGTCAGCTTATTGTCTGACAAAACTGCTTCATAATCTTCTTTCTATGGAAGCCCCGAGAGGACACACTTCCATATGTTTTTATTTCACTCTGTTTCCCCCCGTGATACTTGGTAAATAATTAGATAATTACTTATTTATGAAGAGCTCCATAAATCAGTGTTGTCCTGTGATAACGGGTTGATTTCCGTTGTTTTTCTCGATCTCTCAAGAAATAAACTCGTTATCACAGGAAAACTGGTGTAGTCATCTCAAGATAACGACAAACAGAAGTGGAGATCTCGGGAAAACAATCGGAGAATAATGCGTCATCATTGTATGCGTGCACGCCTGATGAGGGCTTCTCTAGGCTTTGATAAAGATAAAGTATCTCTCTATTTCTCTGATACTTACTAGATTATTTTCTGACATGTAAATTAAGAAAATGTAGATTCATAAGGAAAAATGGTAAAAAAAAACATTCTGGATTTCTAATTCATCTCTGAAGAAACTTTTTTGTATTGAACTGTCCTGCAAAGAAGCAAGGTGGTTAATAAATGAAAAAGTTTCCCCAGGGTGATTCACTGCTGCTGCTCTTACCAAAGTGAGACGTTTCAGGCTCAAATTATACCAATATATATTATTGGATCAACATTTTATGAAGTATTTTATCAATGTTCGGGACCTAAAAGCATGAAAAAGTCCAGAAAATGATCTTTAGAATAAATAAATAAGGCCCTGTGATTGATTGGCGAACAGTCCAGGGTGTACTCCGCCTCTCGCCCAGTGACAGCTGGGATCGACTCCAGTGCCCCCGCGACCCTGAACGGGTTAACCAGTATAGATGATGGATGGATAAATAAATAAGTACAATAATTGAATAAGTGAAGAAAATAAATCATGTCCCCTCATTCCCTATAAGATCCGCTTCTTAAAGCCAACTTTCTTCCTGGTGACACATCACCTGCTCGAAACCTAGAGGGCGATACTAGAGAGGGCCAAACCTCAAACAAGAGCGCTCCTTCTCATCTCCCTGGAGCCCCCCTCCCTCTTCCTCCCTCTGTCTTCTTCTTCCCTTTCTTCTGTCGTGTGATTGTCAGGTTACTCTTGAGCTGCAGTCAGTTGCTCTCAAGTGCCTGCGGCGGGTGACAGTGCATATATGAATAAATAACTCGCCGCCGAAAGGACAGTGAAATATTTGACAATGTTGTCATTTACAGTTACTCTCCTGCAAAGCCCGGCTCTAGAAAGAAAAAGAAATACACACAGCCTCTCCGTCCGAGTTAAAGATCCCTTCTTTTTTCATTTTTATTTATTTCCTCCCCTCAGAGCTGATTCCTCTCTTGAAGCTACACCGCACACAGAGGACTCTGGGGATTTTCACAGTGCGCTCATAAGTGGTTGTTTGATCAAATAGCCCTTATTAGGAGACTCTGCTGACACAACACAATTTTTGTATCAGCCGCGCCATCTTCGTTACTTTCCCGTTTGCTGGCCTTGCACTACAAATCTCCAAAAAGAAAATAAGAAAAAGAAGCTGCGGGTGAGGGAGGGAGGGAGACAGCGAGACAAAGGAACCCTGTGGTGTGTGCTAGTCCCCATTAGGTGGAGTTGTGGGAGAGGAGTTTACCCTGCAGCCACACAAGCTCACAGGAGTGAACACACATACTGTACTGGAATGATAATTGAGTGCACTTGGTATCGATCTTAGCCTTGCGCACGCATGCACACACACACACACACCCATTCTTCTTTCCATCCCCCAATGGCCTCCCACCCTCCTCTCCTCTCCTCTCCTCTCCTCTCCCCTTCACTTCACTAACTCCCTCCCTCCTTCTTTCATTCTCTCTCATTCACATTCCTTTTATCCCCTCCCCTGTCTCCCTCCCTTCAGTTGCATCCTCCTCCTTCCCCTTCCTCCACCTCGTGCCTCTCCCTCTCTCTCTTTGACTTCCTCGCTGACCATGAGAAGCATCTATCTGTCTGTAATTCCCCCCCCCACTCCTCTCCTCTTTCGCTCTGTCAATCCCCCCCCCTCCCCTCCCGCTCCTTTTCCAGTTTCTCTCCTTCTTCCTCCTCAGGTCTTCTGGGTTCTGATCAGCTTCGGTTCTGGACAGAAAATCACTACCCCTCACCCTTCATCCACCTCTCAATCGCCCTCCTCAACCTGTAACCGTCTCTTTTTTTAGTATGCAGCAGGGGACGCGGCCACTTAACTACCTATCTACCTCCCCACTGGTCCCCTCCTGTTTGGCCACTGTACCCACATCTCCTTTGAAGTGTGTGCAGCCCCTGTAACAAGGTGGTGGTGGTGGGGTGGGGTGGGGGGGGTGATTTTGCATTCAGCCTTGGCAGGCTCCTGTGTGTTTACGAGGCAGATCTGTCATTAGCGTGGGAGCCTCATGCAATACATTGCACCAAAAACAGAGCCGTGCCGTGGGATGCATAATGGTAAACAATGCATTGATGTATGAGGGAGTGTAAGTATGATCGAAAGGTAACGACACCGGATGGGATGTGCAGCTGCCCCATCGAGTCGGATGGCAGCCGCCTCGATTGCCGCCTTATCAGAGAGCGTGCTGCTTTTGCACAGTGCATAATTAAAGATGATAAATTTTCTAATGCAATCAGCGGGGTATTATTAGTCGGAGGCTTCAGTGGGTAGAAGCAGCCTCCAGTGTGCTTTCCACCGTCTACTAACCTGATGTAATAGAGTGAATAGCAAGCCTGCTGGATGTGAGGATTGGAGACTGAAATACTTCCTCAGCATGTCCTCACTCACTCTCAAAAAGCAGCATGCAGGCCTTTAGGTCAACCGGTGGAGGAGCAGAGAAAAAAGTAGGAGCGCTACCTTCTGTATGAGTGAAGTTTTATTAAGCTCCTTCAGAGCATTATCGTGCACTTGTGAGACTTCTCAGCGGGTGAACTCGCAGGTTAATGCACTGGCACACGGCTATTGTAAAGTTAAGTGTTACCTTGACCTTATCTCCACCCTGTCCACTCCTTCCTCGTGGACTTGTTGTGCACAAGTGCAGAGCCTCACTTTAACTTTACTTCCCTTTTTTCCCTCCTCCCTCCTCTTCCTTTTTTTTTTTTTATAGATTTCTTTTTCAGAGATGTTTTTTTTTTTTTTTTTAGACACTGCACAGACAATATGCAGAATGAGTGGGAGTGAATGGGTGAATTATATAAGTTGTAGTTAGATGAATATTTCAAGCTGACGTCGGCCTTTATATAAAAATATCACTCGGAGAGTCGAGGAGCTTTTTCTCTGACCGCAGCGACAGAGGAATCCATATTGATTGATCTTTCCTCCCGTTTATAGCCTCATTATAGGATTTGTAAACAACTATTTAATTTCCTCATACTTCCCCTTTACGAATGTAACAGGGTTGTGTGCCTTGAAGTGCAGCTTGTCTTCTAAACAATATAATAGATCTACTTATCTATTAGTTTTGAGTGTAACTGTAAAAGTCTAAATGTTATGTTTACAGAAGGTGTCTGTACACTGAGTTAAATCTAGTTGAAAGATTAAAGTTTAATGATTACGCCTGAGGAGGCATCATCTTTTTTTTTTTTTTTTTTTAAAAGGGTCCTGGCTAGACGATGCATTCTCTCAATTTATGCATTAAACAAGTTATGCACCAAAATCATAAAGAAAGAAATAAAGCAAAAAAACAAACAAGGAAGAAATGTATTTGAATAACACAATCATTAGGATAATAAACTGCGGTTGAAAAATAAACTCAAAGGCAACAGAAACTTTATTATGAATACAAAAAAAGATTTAAATATTTCAGAAGAGGTTATGGATTTTGTGTTTGGTTTTATTTGATGTTGGTCACATAAGACTTTAGTTTCTACAGCCTTTAATGGCTTTATTTCATTGGGACGCAGAACAGTGAAAATGACGTTTAGATGTAAATACAATGTCACTTTTCAGTCAAATGTATTACTGGTTTAACATTTTATTTCCAAAATGTCCTGAATGAATCTTTTCTCTGGACTGATTTATGTGACAAGAGAGACACTGGAGGGAAATTAGAGATACTTTATATACAAAAAGTCCAATTTAAAGTTGTTTATTATCGGCACAAAATTCTAAAAAACATTAATATGAACCAAGTTTGGGATACATGTGCAAGTTTGGGTCATTGATCTTTTGTCGCAGGTGTATGGAGCCTACCTGCCACTGTGTCCCATCCTAACGCATGGATACCTGTTTTGTCACCCCCTTACAGCTCTGGACTCCACCCCCTCTCACTTGCTACCCCCTCCCCTAAAAGGACTGTCTCTCTACCTCCTCACCCCTGTCTCTTTGTTATGTCTCTCTCACCTCCTCCCCCCTCCTAAAGGTGTTTTTTTTCTCTCCTCTTCACACAGCTCCACCCGTCCTGCTAACCACATCTCTCATCCTCTCACCTTTA
The DNA here is from genome assembly GCF_963930695.1 of Labrus bergylta. Classification (NCBI taxonomy): domain Eukaryota; kingdom Metazoa; phylum Chordata; class Actinopteri; order Labriformes; family Labridae; genus Labrus; species Labrus bergylta. Next base: position 10,168,054 of record NC_089198.1, read on the forward strand.
ACGCACCCATCTCACCCGTCTCTCCCTCACTCTCTCTCTCTATCTCTCTATCTCCCTTACGCTCCTTTCCTCCTGAAGTGACTCTCCTCCCCTGTTCTCCCCCCGACCCCCTCTCCCTCCTCCCCCCACAGGGCCCCGCGCCTCCCGCCGACCCCTCCAAGGTGAAGGCGGCCGCCTCTGAAAAGAAGAAGCAGGAGTCGCGCAAGGATAAGAAATAGGATACGGGGAGGGGCTGGGGCGGGCTCGCCGGCCGGCTGCTCCAGCCCGTGCGCCAGGCGATGGCCAAGTCCCAGCCCGAGCAGAAGCAGCGGGCCGTAGTCAGAAAGACAGAGAAGGTGGGGGGAGGAGGAGGAGGGGAGGAAGGCTCGGGCAGGGTGCTGATGACCATCGAGCTGGAGCTGACCCGCAAAAACGGGGAGGAGGCGCCCGCCGGTGAGGGAGGAATAGGGAGGTCAAAGTCCCTTGGCCTCCTCTCCCGCCTCGCCAATCAGCTCACCTTCAAATAACACACCTATCGGGGGGGCGGGGGAAGGCCAAAGGGGGAGGGGAGGGGAGGGGAGGGGGGGGGTCGAGGATAAGAGAGTGGGAAGTCTACTGAGGAGGCAGCAGGAGAGTTCAATCACAAACCTACTTTACACCCACTACAACGGCAAACCCTGAATAAATGAGTCAAATCATATCAGCTCTGGTCACAGGCCGAGGACTGTAGACGCAACCGTATGAGATGCGACAGATCTAAGATGCCGTGATAATCTCTGACACCAGCCGGCAACCCCCGACTACTTTTGTCAGGTCATAAGATATGCCATTTGAAGCGAGACCCCTAAGACGACGAGGGGTTTGATAACAAAATCAAAAAAAAAAAAAAAAGCCACTCCCCAAGTTTTTGCCTTTCTGGTTCCTTTCATTGTGATCCAGCTCTCTCTCTCCAAGTGCGTCCGATATGCATCACCAAACCCAAGCTGCTGGGACAAGCCAATTTGCCTTTTTTCTCTTTTTTCTCTTTTTTTTTTTTTGAGGCATCGTGTCAAACTCTAACTTTCTCCCCCTCAAAGCTGATCTCCATTCTTCACCTCTCCTATCACATTTCTCCCTCTTCCACTGTTTCATTTCTTGCCTTTTCTTGTTAATTCAAATTACAGAAGTGATTTATATGCTAACTGCCCTATCCTGTTTCTCTCTTCTCTTCTTCTCTCAAATTCCCTTCCCTCTTTTCTGTCTCTTCTCTCTCTCCCATAGATAAAGGTCTGACTTCTCCATGACTGCCTCCACTCCTCTAGTCTGCTCCCTCCTTTTCTGCTCAGCCTGATGCAACCCCCATTATTTCCTATTATCTCCACTCTTTCCAGACAGCACTGGCTGTAAGAATAGCCCTGCTATATCAGTGGCATTGGCGTCGAATACATTTTAAAAAAAACGTCTCATAGGAGACCCTATATGCACTCATTGGGCAGCCTTTAAAAAACAGTTTCAAGGCCTAACTATGCACATAACATCCTTAAGAGGAAACCCGAAAAGACCGTCCCACTGTGTTTAGAGTCCCCTGAATCTCCCGCTTTAATGTTTACGACTCAATCACACACACTGAGCGGAGCTGCGAGCGCACTCTGGACTTCAGATAGAGAGGGAAAAAAAAGAGAGAGACAGAGAAGCAGAGGAGAGGGATAGCGGCAGAGAAATATGATTCCTGCTCTCGGCCCAGCAGAGATAGAGGTTCAAGCCCCCGGAGCTCGGGGTGATTCAATCCTCTCAACATTTGAGCTAATGGAGGTTGTCGCCCCGTGTCCCTGCCCCGGCTAAAGGGGGGCTATTTCTGGCCCTATAAGAACGTACAGGGCTTACTGTAACAGCTGCACATTCTTCAGCCATCTGGGGGGGGGAGGTGGGAGGGGGAAGAAGAGAGAGAGGCAAGTTTTTGTGCACGAGGGGGGGGGGGGGGGGCTGTCCGTTGTCGACTCGGCGGCCGGTGACTGACAACCTGGAATGACGTCACGGCCACAGAGGGCGGTCAGGCGCGTTCAGGAGTCTGACAAAGGGGCTTATGGGAAGAGGTGCAGCTTCTGTGCTCTCAGAGTTATTTTAGGTCCGGTTAATCCGCCTGCACGTTTCTCCTTGCCAACCCAAGGCTAATTATTATAGCACGTGCCGGTGAAGGGATATCTCTCTCGACATCTTCCTCTCTCTCTCTCTCTCTCTCTCTCTCTCTCTCTCTCTCCTCCTTCCTCTTGTTATTCGCATCTCTGGATTCATCTCCGAACTCCTCCTTCGTTCTCTCTGTCCTTACGTCTTTGCCTTTCTTCATCTCTTTCCTCTTCCTGTCGTCGGGTGACTCTGATCTGCATTATTCCCCACCACAGAAAAAAGGCCTCTACACAATCCACTCCGCTCTTTAAGCCTCTCCTTATCTGACTGCCAAGCCTACAGCACAATGCTCTGACTCCTCTTTCCTCTCTTCAGTCCTTCCTCGTCCTTCTTCTTCTTCTTCTTCTTCTTCTTCTTCTATTTTTTAAAACTCTTGAGTCGGACATCTCCAAACCCCTCCCTCCGTATTGCCCAATGATCGACGACTGCCAGCTCACTCGCCCTTCAAAACTCCACCACCCGCCAAAGGCATGTCCCCTGCCGGCCCACCCGTCCCTCCCCCTTCCCCCAAGCCAACCTTACTGTCTTGTTTCTGCTGGTCCGAATGCCAAAAAAAATGCTCTCCTCTGCCCCCTCCTGGCAAAGGAAGGCAAACATATTGGCAGAAATTCGCCTTTAGTTCTCGCTAAAGACGCCAAACAGAAACTCATAATCTAGCTAGCTCTCTTCCGGTCGCAAATACGACGTGTGTTTTATGTATATGTGTGTTAAGTTAAGAGTGTTAAAAAATTAGATTTGATATAAGCAAAAACAGTGTCACCCTAAGTAAAGCAAATAATGTATTTTGAAATGTTTTACACAAGAAACAACAGGAAGAACATGTTTTTTCCAAGGGAAGAAAATGTAGTTGCGTTTCATGAAAGATGTGATTATGTTTCTGACCTCGTGTGTTATGGAAGGTACTGTGTGGCTGTCGTTTCTGTTTCGAGCAGAAGGTAAATCGAGGTTTTCCATGCAGTGTTAGAAGAAGAAAGGATTAAAGGTGAATAAAGGTGGGGTTAGCCTCAGATTCAGCGCGATGTGGCTAGGGAGTGAAAACAAAAAAAAAAAGGCGAGGGGAGGAAGGTGCTTGCTGAAGGAGAAAGCTTTGGTGGAAGAGAGTTATCTGACGTGTTAAGCCAAGCCAAAAATCCATATGTATCACCACTGATAGAGCCGGCTCTTCCCCCAGAGCTTTCTCTAAGAGGTGCTCCTTCTCCAACCCTGAGCCAAAGATGGATTGGGATCTGCGTGCTTGATATGCAGGGTGGATAGCATAGACTTGAATGTTCCTTTAAAATTCATAACAGGAATGGAGGTGCTAAAAAAAAAAAGAAAAATCCATGTTTATAACTGGAGATCTGTTTCACTAGTCGCTGTTTAACTATCCAGTCAGATGGATTAGTTTGAATGTTTTCTTCTTTTTCTGCAAAGCCACACAGACACCTGACATAAGACAAACAGCACTAAAAAGCCTTTTAAAAGTGTTTTATATGTATTATGAACTGTGTTAGTCATAGTTGCAAAAATTAACCTTCCTTTATTTCAAATGACTGGAGCTTCTTACACATTTTTTTTTTATTTTTTTTTTTATTTTTTTACATTTCTTTTTAATGCTTCTGATAAATCTAGAGCGCTAACAACTTTTGATGACTCTGTATAATATGTTGTAAAGAGACCATAAATAAAAAAAGCCCCAAGCGCAGCTGTTGTCAACAGAAGACAGTAAAGTAAACCCAGCTGAAAATGTCTACAGTCTCTTTCTTTCGCTTCCAAGTCCCAAGCATTGTGAAAATCTGTCACGGTTTCTCTCTGCCAAGATATACTTTCATGAACTTTTCAAAAGAAGAAAATGAGATGCCCAACATTTGAAGAATTTGAATACTGGCATAAAAGCACAACTTCTTAATGGCTATCTAAAAGCATTTACGAATATGCAGGACCTTATCTGAAGGTTTTTAAACTCTGAGGACGGACCACGAGGTAATTTTTCTCTTCTCTCTCTCTCTTTTTTTTTTTTAAACATTAGGAATTTAATTTTGGAATTGAACTTTGAAACTTCTGCTTGATGTCAGCAGGTGAGGGCTAAAATGGTTTCACCTGATAATGCCCTTTTTTTTTACCCAGCTGTGTTAAAGTAAAGATGATTACAATAAATGCTCAGGGACCATTTACAACCTTTTCACATTTTACTGGGGGACGAAATGAGGTGTAATTTTCAGAAAGGCTTAATTTTTCCTGACTTAACTTGCAGGCGGGTTTCAGTGAGCATACATAACCTTTTTGTAAATACTCTGCTTCATATTCCGACAGTTACACACGCATCACAGTCTTTAACTGATGCCCGATGACCTGCTCAGCTTGCCACAGCACCTGAATGAATGTTGCTCATTTCTGGTTGATACCACTCGTCTTTGTGCGATCCATCAGGAAACTACTCGCAAAGCTTAGTGGAAAGACTTTAAGTGAAGAAACAACTAACATGTCTCTTTAAAGTTCAAATGTTTTTCAGCCCCTCAAATTCACTGACAATCGAGCTTGTACATTTTGCAAATACTAAAGAAAAAAACGTGTGTTTAAGGAGTTCCTTTGCATATTTTATGAGAAAGTCTTTTCACCATGAGTTTGACGGGAATCAGCAACATATTCCATAAACAGACACGTCAAAAAAACAAATTAGCCTGTTTTGTTTTTACATTTTACATTAGCTGCATGTATTTAAACATGTTCCAGTGAACTGACAACAGCCTCAGACCAGCTGTTTTTCTATGAATGCAGTTTTTTCCCCCCGCTTTGCAAGGCTATGCTCTTCGCTCTAGTGCTGCAATCTGTAAAAACAGAAATAACCTAAAAGTTCACCATCATGGGAGGTACAAGGATTTGCTTTCTTTCTGAGAGTTATATGAAGAGATAGACATCACTCGTGTTTGTTAAAAACATCAGAAAACGACTAACTTAACCTAGCAAACGCACTGAAATAAGAGGCTAGCAGAGCTCTCTAATTCAGTCAAGCAGCCCCCCTCATACCGCGAGTATGTTTGCAAAAACCTCGACGTAAAAAAATGATTTAAAGACAGATTTTTTTTGTGGAGCAAGGGAAAAAAACTCCCCTTGAAACTTTGAATTATCATTTTAAATGTTCTACATGTGTACAACAGATAAGTTAACTGTCAAGCATAACAGGTGTATACAGTAGGAGTATTTTGACCTTTGGACAGCGGTAGCTTATCTGTCCTCACTGCCTGCAGTTGTTACACTAAGCTAGGATAAGATAAGATTATCCTGACTAGGTCATGAGAGTGATATGTTTTGTCATCTAAGATATAAATAAATATAAATTCCCAAAATGTTGAACTTTTCAATTAAACTGTTGCTCTGTTAGCAAAATGTTTGTGTGTAGAAAAATGACATCATCACAACATGTCTTCAGACGGTCATCAGCAGCCTGATATTTGGCTATTAAACATTTCTTTTTTTTTCAGCAATGACAGGACTAATAGTAATGTTTTTGTTTTGCTTTCACAATTAAAGTATCAAATGTGTATCCTTGACATGCTTAATTGTGTTGTTACGCTAGCAAAAGCAGTAGCTTGTAAGTAATGGTGCAGATCTGGTGTAGCCTAATGCCAGATACAAAACAATACTGGAAAAGCTTCTAGTCTACCTTTATGTTAGGGGCAAGAATGCACAGCTAAACATGTGTTAGCTTACCCTACCTCTAACCCCATTAAGGCTTAAATTAGCCTTTTTTGTTTATTCCTTCCTTCCTTTATGGTAGCTTAGCTTACACTTTGTTTTTCAAGTAACAACACGTTTTGTGAAATGCAGTTTAATGAGAAACCTTATTCATGGACTTTACTTTTTCTTTTTTTTCCTCCCAAAGACATATGCTAAAGTCTTGTGATTAGGAAACAAACAAGCAAGCTAACGTGTCCTTGAGAGCCTGTTTAGAGGGAAGGAGGGAAAATGAGAGAAACCTTAGAAGTGAGCACACTACAGGGTCTCATGCGTTCATCAAAGTCTCCAGCTAATAAAAGATGAGGCGCTATACGCTGTGTAGTAAGAGTCCAAATTGGCAACAAGTAGAAAGGCATTTGGTAGTATATGACACAAGATCATTGGCTGCATCTGCTGTGTGGGCGCGATGGTGATGACCTGCCTTATGGTGTAAATATGTTGGACTGGAAGCCAAATGCAGCATTGTACAAGCGCTCGCTCTCTTTGGATACAAGCATTAGAAAGGCACTTAAATAACACTTCTTCTTTTTCGAGGATCAATTACCAAATGATTAAACAGTTTATCACAGGATTTATTTGAAGAACAGAGCTGCGGATTGGATCTGTGCTCTGAATCCCAACAGCTGATTCTCCGCCTGCGTGTCATTAGAAATCCTGAGGGCCACTATCGGTCCCTCATTATCACATTTTGTTATAAATACCTCATGTTATGTAGAGTGCAAGGTTTCATTTGTGGTGTTGACAGCGGCGATTGATGGCCTGTTGTTCTACATGCAACTATGTGTGTGTGTGTTGTGAAAGGGGTGGGGGATGTTGTCAGCAGGTGCAGGTACACACACACACACACACAGAAACCCCCTGTGTGTAAGTATTTGGGGGTGAAGTCAGGGCGGGCGGGGGGGGGATTGCATGGCTCAGGTTACCCTGCCAGGACGGAGCAAGAAGAGAGGGAACTGGATGTTTGTCGTGGATGGGGGGGGGGGGGGGGGGGGGTGCCAGGCCCAAAAAAAGCCACAAGTGTCTTCAGCACATGGGGGCGGGAGGTCTCAGCTGTGGCGGGGCCCCTGAGCGCTGTCCTTCACATTACAACCTGCCAACGTCTGGACGTCAAGCATGGGGAAAGGGGTGAGTCTCGTCATTTATTTTTAAAAACAAAATAACGTCATTTAAAAACAAAAACAAAATCAAGCGCTTATTTCTGAACATGAATAAATGGATGAATGTGAATGTGACATTTTGTATTTCTGCTTGTACAGTAAGAGCATATGGCTCGGACATGCATCATGGAAAAACACTGTCTGCAGGGCTAGATTTCTCTAACAACACAATGCTACTTGTTTTTTTTTTTTTTTTTATAAAGACGGAAACATCTCAGGATGATGGCTTTGCCCCTCAATAAGTTTTGTTCCCGGCTTGCTGTTTACTTGCGTAATTACGTAATTTAGTTTTTATTCTCTCCATCAGGCCCGTTCCATTTAGCTTTATGGGAGGACAGGCTGGTAATCTTCCTCACACACAGTGGGAAAGAAATTGCTATGCCAGACACATTTCAGGCACTCCACCGGCTCTGTGCTCCCTCTTTGGCTTTTTTTGATTACTTTTTTCACTGTGTCACTCGCTCACGCTCTCCTCTCTTTCTCTCAATGTATCCCTCCCTCACTGACATGCACACGTGCTGCTAAGAGGAGACTGACAGCAGCAGATGATTTCCATGATGCACCATTCTTCCAACTGTTCATGACACACACACACTATCTCTCTCGCTCGCACAAATGAGGAACTTGCTTCAATGGGGGGGGGGGGGGGGGGGGGGGGGGTTGGTTTGGGAAATACTTTCTCCTCCATATTCAGTGAAAGGTTTGCCAATAGTGCCAGGAGATTGAAATGAACCAGTGTACACAAAGTCCATTGTGCTCACACTGATGTTGTAATACATGGCTATGAATGTAAATGTCTGCTGCACAATGTGGCTACAAGCATGCGACTTCTTCTCTCCTACTTCCTGTGGCGGGTTTGTGACGATCGCCTCAGGGCCTGCTGTGGAAAAATTAAACATGTTTTGACTCAAGTGCAAAAACTTATACTTTTGTAAAAGAGAAATACCCAACTCAACCTCGTCACTTCAGTAAAAGTATACAAAGAACTAGCTTAAATTTACTCACAGTAAAAAGTAGTCCCCTGAAGGACATCTCTATCAGCTGTTTCTGTGCTCAGCTCTAAGCTAACTAATCCTCTTGTCATGTTTCGGAGACCTAAATCGTTGTAACTGCGTTCTGGTGGACTTCTGGATTTTGATTTTGAGAGGAAAGCTCCTAAACTTTTAGTTGACCACTTTTTTTATTCTTATAAACACAAAGGTCCTTAAATACCCTTAAGCCTAAACGCTGACCCTTCATAGACTTTAAAGGTATAATATACAAGTTGCAGAGTAGATGTCTGTCATGGTTTGATCTGGTTTTGTGTTTTCAGAGTTTAGATTTTCTTGTTTGAGTTTCTTCTTCTTCTTCCCTGGGGTTGCTCGTTTCCCTTGTGTGTTTCTTTAAATTAATGTTTCCTGGTGTTGATTGTTTCCCCGTGTAGTCTTCAGTGTTTCCTGTTATTCTGTAATTTCATATCCTTGTGTCCCTCTATGTTCTAGTGTGTCTTGATGTTACATTCTTGAGTGTCTTCAGTGTTTCATGTATTTTGTAGTTGTCCTCAGTGTTTCTTGTCTTTATTTTATTTTACCAGGCAGAATTGCTTGAGATCAAATTACCTCTTTTTCGAGCAAGGCCTGGCCAAATTATTCCTGCCTCTGTGTGTTTCCCTCCAGTTTTGATTGCCCTGATTGTCTTCACCTGTCTCATTTGTCTCACTTGTGTCTGATTACAGTGTTCCTTCCCTCGTGTGGTCAGATCATTGTTGTAAGCTGTTGTGTTTGTCGGTTGTCGTATGTCGGTCAGTAAGTTTTCCTCGTGGTTCCCTGTTTTTGATCTTTGTGACTTTAACATTTTAAAAGTACATTTTTATTGGCCTTCTGCTTTTTTTGCTTAATAAATATATTTCTTAAGTTCTGCACTTGGGTCCACCTCCTTTGTCTTTCAACACGGCCCGTGACAGATGTCCAGTAGATGTCACACTTTAACAGCAGTCTCTCAGAAAACCAAAACAAAGCTTTTCTTTGGCCTTAACCTCCGCTGTCCCTCAGAGCCCCGCTTCCCCTCCTCCCCTCACCCTCGCTCAGTGTTCTGAACGAGTGCAGCCATTTGCAGAGCTCATCTCCATTCAGATATTCAGCCCTAAGTTGATTTGGTTGTTATTTCTTCTCAACGATTTTTAGACCAAACAAAGTTCTCCCTGAAATCTACTCTAGAGAAGAAACTCTGCTACTTACAGCGTCCCTGAGTGAACCGGGCCGTCACTCTTACCCGACATGGTGGCAGGGCTAACGGTGAGAGAGGGAAAGGTCACATGAAAAAAACAAACATTTATGAAACATGTTTGTACCTCTGAGTGAAACATAAACAAGCTGAAGGAAGGTCTGTCCTGTCAGTGTGAACACAGAGCTGAGGACAGAAACGCCAGAGGGAGCTTGACTTCACTCTTTTTTTGGAAAGTCACTACTAAACGATATATTGAGTTAGTATATAGTCAATATATGCTGCGTGTTTGTGACTGTGAGGGCTTGAGCTGGTATAGAAATTGAGTAATTCAACACACTATCATAACATCACACGTCTCATCCGTACAGTCCTGATACCTCTTTTACCCGTTTTCTTCATGTTATGTCTGACTTGATTGTGATGCACTGATTTATACACCAAGCAATTCTTACTTGTCACATCCATTTTGGTTGGCTTGACGTTATGTCAATGTGTTAAATTATAGTTTTTCTATGCATATTTTTGAATATATATGGACCTGAAAGCACAGATATGTGTGTTCAAATCAAAGGAAATAAACTAAGAAGTTGTCAAAACAAAATACTAAAGTAAAGATATCTGAGAACCCAATTTTTTACAGCCTTATATCTCACCTCTTTGCTGATCGTTTCATCTACATGCATATGAAAAATCTTGTCTTGACTCCTTATGACTGAGTGATGTACCACACTGACTTGTATTTGTAATTTATAAAGAGGCCTCATTCTGTATTTAAGTGTTCATATAATCAGATAAACACTCCTCACAGTACATTTAATAACACTAAACACGTATTTGTACCTTCTCGGTCAGTTCCAACCTCTCATTTCAACCTGTCTCTCTCTTTCAGTGTGGTGCTGAAAATGGAGGGAAGAAGAAGAAGAAGGAGAGGGACTTGGAGGAGCTGAAGAAGGAAGTGGCCTTGGTAAGAAAAAACAAGCTGTCAGAACCCCAACCCACACTCGCTCTGCTCTGTGATTGATTCCATCGCCGCTGCTCCCAAATGATCGCCAAATAGCGTAACGCCGCAGACACCAGGTTTATTTAACAATGCTATACATGAAAACAGTGGGCCGTAAACAGAAGTGGCAATCCAAGCCTGCTTAGTGTAGCCCGTTGTAGACGAGCACTAAGCATGCCTGTCCTCTCCTATCTCCTCCACCTCCCTCTGGCTGCTCCTCTTTTGTGCTCAGAGAGATGCTGAATAATTTGTGGGCCACCAGCAGCGTGGTGCAGAGTTTTTGTCTTGTGCAGTGCTGTAGCTCTTTGAGGTGCTGTCAAGACTCAGCCAAGCGATGCCCGAGAAAACTGGGCTAAGTTTGGCTGCGCGCCGTATCTCTGATAACGCCGCGCTTGTCACATATCAAGTTGGCCTGTGACTGATTAAAGGAAAGAATTCCCTCGACGCTGTCAACACTACAGGACTAGTTGTGTGATTAAGCGTTTGTATTTAAGTCTCACCATATGCCTCGTGTACTTCAGTAAATTATATCCTGCATTTTTTTGACCCAGAATATACAGTATGTCAGCCTGTTTTTTCAGACCCATGTTGTCAGGTTTGGCTGACTGGTCAGTGGGACACAACATGCCATAATATGACACTGTAGGTCACCATGTGGCGTCAGTTCTGGAGCTCTGGCTTTAAGTTTTTCATGGGGTGTTGAAGTCAGGTGACGTTGTCCAAAGAGAGCTGAATCTGACTTCATGTGGAGGTTTTCAGTGATGGATGGGTCGAACTAACAGGAATTACAGATTATTACAAAATGTGGGTGTAATTAAAAAAATGAAATTCTTTGTCAAGTTATGACATCATGTTCTGTTGTTACATAATGTGATGTTACAGACCCATTTTAAAGTATTCCATCCCAAATATTAGTCATGATGACGTTGAACCAACCTGTGAATTTGAACAGACCGCCGCTACTCTCTCTCTCTGTCTGAACTTTTTCAATACTTTCGACCGCAGTAGTAGAAGTGGTAGTGGTAGTAGACAGGGGCGGCAGTAGCTCAGTCTGTAGGGACTTGTGTTGGGAACTGGAGGGTCGCTGGATTGAGTCCCGATGCTGGCCATAATATGGAAGTGGAATGGACATGCCCTTGAGCAAGTCACCGAGCCCCCAACCACTCTGGTGTAATCCCTGTGTAGCAGTGTGTAGCAGCCCCACTCTGACATCTCTCCATTAACGCAGGTCCACAGGTCCTGTTAATGCGTGAGTGTGATTCAGGCCTATGTGAGGGTAAACCAGGATTTCCCCTCTTGGATTAATAAAGTATATCAAAATAAAATAACAGAGACTGTATCCTCTTAATGACACATTGTCTGGAAAGAGTTTAACTCACTCAATCAATTTCCTTCAAACTTCAGGTTACTTGATCGATTTACTAAACTCAGAAACACAACATAATTCACAAGATCTTTTTATGTGCGAACTTAGAAGCTTTAATGTGTTACACTTTTAACACTGTAGGACAGTTTGCTCCAAGTGGACTTCTGGGTCTTCTAAAATATGACAATTAAGAGTATTTTTCCTAAAGATGGATGATTGCAGTGCACCGGAGTTACACCCTTATGCTCTATTTTACCACCACCCGGGTCAGTTATTAAACTCCCCTTTACAGCTGCAGCCTTACTGCTTCAACTCACATAGTAAAGTGTTTAATGTAAAGCTGTAAAAAAAATGATGTAGTTTCCCATTCATGATACTCCAAAGAAAAATCCCCTTTTAAATAAATTCACTGGCCAATTAAAATGACTCTCTTCCTGTTCCTGTATCACTGATGCAGCAACATTTAAAGGAAACCTTTTTTTTATCCCTGCAGGATGACCACAAACTAGCTCTGGATGATCTGGGAAAACGCTACGGGATGGACCTCACTCGGGTAACAACTCACAAACACTCATTAGCACCTGCACACAAACTCACAACAACAAAGGGCTGCAGTGATATCTTGTATAAAGATGTAATCTCTGTTTGCTCTCTAGCAGAAAGCAAGCTAAACCGAGGCCAGGCTTGACTACGGTGGCATTAGATCCACTGCAGCATCCCCAGCTCACCTTGAGCTGCATTCATCTTTAATCCTTCAATCACACAAACATACAGTACTGCCTTTGATGCAGCAACTTCTACAATCCAGTAAACAGAGGCAGATTCAAACACACCATAAAAGTCTTTAAGCTGTCGGCACATTTGCTGCGTACCTGAAGTTTTTGGTGTTGCAGCTGTAGTGAAAACTGATTTGATCTTCTTAAGATTAGTCTTTGAAAAAAAAAAAGAAGAAGCTTGGGTGCTCCAAAAAATATTACAAGCTGTGAAAATGCCACAAGCAGTTTAAAGTATCATCAATTTATGTGTTTTTCTTGTATAATTGTGGTACAATATTTCAGGTGTTTTCTTTAAATTAGACCTTGAAACTTTCAGGCTTTAAATCAGGATAAAATGTTCTATAATTTCACATCTTACAGTTTTACGGCATCAACTCTCAGATGACGACTGCGGCTGGGAGTTTATTATACTTGCAGTGTTAAATAGGCCAGGCAGGGATACTTGATGTTCTGCAACTGTCGCAGTATAAAAATTGCTTCTTTGGTGAAAATGGGACTGTTGTACTAAAATTCTCAGCACAAAAACAGAGACATTCTTTCCTTAAAAAATTGCGTCTCTCCCTCAGGGACTGACCAACTCCAGAGCTTTGGAGATTCTGGCCCGGGACGGTCCAAACGCCCTGACGCCTCCCCCAACCACCCCCGAGTGGGTCAAGTTCTGCCGTCAGCTGTTCGGCGGCTTCTCCCTTCTGCTCTGGATCGGTGCCATCCTCTGCTTCCTGGCGTTCAGCATCCAGGTGGCCACAGAGGACGAGGCGCCCAATGACAACGTGAGAAACTGCTTGTAAAACATGAGCACACATCGCACATATTAATCACACAAAGGGCCACATGCAGGAACGCAAAGGCAACCACAATTACAGTAGACGATAATAAAAGTAAGACACTAAATACAAAACAGCAATACCTGCACGTGTCCACATTATCTGTACTTTCAAGATGGAGGTGGTGTACATAAATAGATCTGTACACAATAATATTAACTTTACACCGGACAAGTTATGAAGAACAGTTTCAATGAATCACAGCAGCACATGAGTTACTAATCAATCATTAAAGAATGCCTTCCTAGAAAAATGTCATTTAAGTAAAGATTTAAAAACAGTAAATGAGTTCGTCAGCCTAATGTCCTCGGGCAGGGAGTTCAAGAGCTTAGAGGCATTTATGGCAAACGCCCGGTCGCCCTTGGTTACCAGTCTTGACCTAGGAACAACTAAGGTACTCTGGAGGATCTGAGATCACAGTTAGGAGCATAAGGTGTCACTAGCTGCGTAATGTAATGTGAGGGGGGGGGGGCACACCGTGTTGTGTTATAAAGTTATTAAAGGTAGAATGTGTGACTTTTAGATTCAGCAGCTGTCACCCTTGAGCACCAGCATGAAACCAAAACAAACTGCTGTTTGGTGACTCCTCTGCTATTCTGAAGCCTCCACCCTCCTCCAGGGACAACACCTCCAACCCCCCTCTCCACTCACGTTCATACAAAGGAGTTATCAATTAGAACGCATCATAATTAAGCGCAAGCTGCGGACAAATTTGTCCTTGGCTTGATCTGCAATCGCCTGTGGCCTCCATTGTTGTTAGCAGTTCATTTCATCATATTCATCGTAGACAGTCATGACTTAAAGAGGATATACTTGATTTCTAATATATTTATGTACAGTAACAGACAGTCAATGAAGGGAGGAAAGGATTTGGGTAATGTGGAGTAAAAATATACAAACCTTTTAATGTTAATCTTCCAACGGTATTAACATTTTTTGTATTAATTTAGTGGATTTAATCCTCGTAGCGCCATCCAGTATGACATGATTTTATGTCTGTTACATTGGTGTATACATCACAAATGGTGAAAATAAACAAAAATGTCTCATGAAATGATCAAAGGAATGCACAATCTTTGCTGTTTGTTCAGACAAAATCCTCTTATATTATTATTATTATACATATTACTGGATGTTTAAATCATTTTCTCTCATTTTTTTTGTCAGAATAAGTTGACTACTTTAATTAATTGATGTCGCCCATAGTAACTTTCTGTGTTGTTAGCTGAGAAAATGGGAAGTCCAGAAAAAACATCTAAAGGGATCCTTCTTCCTGTGTATGCTACGTTTCTATTGGTTATCATTCTGTCATGCTTATAAACAATACAAGGGCTGATATCAACAAAGCGGAGCCCTTCATCCATCTCTTACATGAAACGTTTTATTTTGCTTGTACTTTTTCACGTTATGTGCTCAAATGTGCAGATTACTTTAAAATTACATCCAATACAGATTGCTCTCAGGAGAAGTAAATCATGCAGCTTTAGTTTTGCAGAACAGGCTTCCAAGAAAGATCACTAAAACAAATGTTAACCACTTTTTTTAAGACAAGGAAAATTCCTAAATCCGGTGAAAATCTGAACATATCCATGATAGTCCTACACATCCAAATTAAAAACACACTTAACAGACATGCTTACTATACATTAATATCTCTGATTTAAACCAAATCCTAAACCTAATCCCCCAGCAAAAAAAAACACTTTGGTCTATGTTTATCCTTCAATATGACCTCCACTTCACCACTACAGCCCTTTTCCATCTAAATCTCCTTTTCGAGAGGCATGGCCAAAATGTCCTCACGGCAAGGTCACGTGGACGAACTCGAAGCCAACAATCTCTACAAGACAGACAGAGTCAGAGTCAGAATCAGAATCAGAAATACTTTATTAATCCCGGGGGGGTAAATTGGGTAAAAGAGATTGGGACAAGGGGAGGGGGCGTCAAAATACAAAAGAAACAGACTTCAAACTCATTAAAACACATTGAGAGTTTGGTCCTCTTAGTATAAAAGATGAGTTGCTCACACTGACTCCCCCCCCCGCTGATCAGTTAGTGTGACGTCAAAACAACCTGCTGACTCTGGCATCGTTCCTGGCATTAGCACGCAGAAATACTGAGACCAACCGCTGATCGAATGGAGCCAAGCAGCCATCCATACTGCATTTTATTGCTCTAAGTCATTACGCAATCATCATTCAGCGCTCACAGAAACCCCAGACAGCTTTAAAGCCTTGCATAATATACAGTTACATACAGTAGATAGACACACAACACACATGCACACACGTGATTACTTTAATCTCCCCGCTATTTAATCTCTGCATTCAGCACTGAGTATGTACAGCTGGATGCTCCGGTGAGCCACTTCAAAGCTCCGACTGCCTCTGGCTCCAGCTCTTTGAGCCTTTAAATAATGTACATGCCGGTTTTTAAGGTGAAAATCCACCTTAACAGAACTTTACACGTTGCTGTTGTCGGATTAAAACTTAATTTCCATCATTCAGGCGGAGGTATTGAGCTGTAAGGTTGCATTGTCTGCTCCTGTTTTGGAAATGTTTTGTCCCGGCTTCTAAATATGATGCTTATGCAATCCACTGCATGTTTCAAACTGGAAATTAAACATTTTTTTAGGCTTTGTAGATTGAAATGTGTCCTCTCCCAACAGAGAAGCTGCTCATACATTTCTCTACAGCTCGAGGACAAATCTCTCCCATAACCAGAAGAGCCAAAAAAGTGCTGAGCTTACATGTGGGAAGAAAAAAACAAAATCATGTATAGACAAACCCAGAAGCTGCAAAGTGAACTCTGAATTGGAGGCAAATGTTTCCAACGCTGACAAGTGACTTTCTGAGGATACAATGTATTTCCTGGTTCAGAAGACGTTGCGATACAACTGTCGAGAAAAAAAAAAAAAAAAGGCATCCAAGCGGAAAAGAGCAAAAACATTGTGTTGTTGCTGTCAAATGAAAGCAGTATCTTCCAAAAAACTTTTCAGGCTTTAGGAATTGAGGTTTTCCTGGAGAACAGGACACACAGTACACCAGCTGGCAGATGCTTTCATCAGAAGTGCCTGGCTGTCTTGTTTGCATCAGAGGCGAGCTCGGCACATAACTACTCTTTCACTTGTGAAAATATTCAAAAATAAGACGCGTCAGAAATAAAAGTGCCATGCGTCTGTTAAGTCTGGCACCGGTTCAGAGGGCGTCTCTTGGTGGCCTGACAGATCAGAGTGTGAGTTCTTGGTTTTCTGGGTTTCGGGAGACAGATGTTCACTTTGAGCGGACCGTCCAAGATGACAGGAATAGTACGAGGATTCAGCTCTGTGACAGCCTCTCCTTTTAAATCTTCCACTAAGACTGAGAGCTTCTTCTTCAGGTCTTAACCCGTATCTTGCCCTCCCAATGTAAACTGCTGCTCTTTTAAAACCATTAAGAAGTCTGTGAATCCCTTTTCACTTCACTCAGACTCACCAAAACATGATCCAATCTAAGTCCATAACGACACTGACTCCCCCCCCCCTCCTGTTATTTTTCAGTTGTACCTGGGCGTGGTGCTGTCAGCTGTGGTCATCATCACCGGTTGCTTCTCCTACTTCCAAGAGGCCAAGAGCTCCCGGATCATGGACTCCTTCAAGAAGATGGTGCCACAGGTGAGTTGATGCATTCTGTGTTTGGTGTAGTCTCGAATCAATATGCCATCCCTCAAGTAGGGCTTACACTCCCACTTGAGTGGAAACCTAATAAGCTTGCACAAAGAAAGAATAAATGTTTGAGCCAACTTTGGATTGTGAGTGTGTTTGCATAAAAACTCCTCTCGTGTTATCCACCTCCAGCGCTTCGATTGCCTTAATTCTTTAATCTATTTAGGCTGTTTTCACTCCTTCCTTGTCTCCTTTATCCATACCTGTCTCTGTTTCCTTTCCCCCCCTCTCTCTATCTCCTCCTTTCCCATACATCCACACCCACTGGCTCCCACTTCCTTTTTTTTAAATTATCTCTTCTCCCTCTTCCCCTGACTAAATCCGCTCTCTGTTTCCAAACCTCTCTGCTCCCCACTCTCCCTCTCCCTCCTCGCCCTCTCCCATCCTTTTTTCTGCATGCCAGCAAGCGCTGGTGATCCGGGAGGGGGAGAAGATGCAGATCAATGCTGAGTTTGTGGTGCAGGGAGATCTGGTGGAGATCAAAGGGGGAGACCGCATCCCAGCTGACCTTCGAGTGATCTCCTCTAGCGGATGCAAGGTAGGGGAGGGGGGCTGAGCTCGCCCTCGGGAGCCTTGAGGTGTCAGTGGGATTACAGCAGCTCAACTTCCTATTTACTATTTTTTTTGGAACACTTTCCATCAATACCTTTAAATAAAAAAAAATTCTACATGTTCACTATTTTAAATTAGTGTGAAGGCATGCGGAAATTTGCTCATTTACAAGAATGTCAAACAATCAGAAAATATTGGAACAATTCATCCTGACAACAAAAATGTCAGCAAATTTAGGAAAAAGTCAACGTCATGATAACAATTCACACGCAACCACGACCGTCAACCTGCTAGTGGCACTACAGGAAAGGTCATCAGAGAATACATCCTCTGAGAAATTACATTTCTGTACAAATTTGAAAATGGCCTCCTGTAGATTTGGGACTTGCAACTGTCTCATGAAGCAGGTTTGTTGGAGGTATAAATGTGGCCTTTAAAAGATAAATTCCTGCTCACTGCTCTTGCTCAGCATCACCATTTATTATAAAATACACACCTGTTTGGTCCCTCTGGACTGAGAGCACCCTTGATAAAAACTCCAAAGGGACGTCGTGTATTTTCAGATAAATAGTGTTGCTTACCACGAGCAATGTGCAGGATTCTCTCTTTTCAAGGCTACACACGTTGAATTAGTAAAAACTCTGACATACTGTTTTTTTTCATTGAAAGTCGAAGGATTCATGTTAAGGATTAATACTGCAGGGACCATGAATAACAAAGCTTAAAGGTAATTAATTCAGTAGTTGGCACAACATATCACCTTAAATCTGCCACTTGCACTACCGTTAAGATCTTTAGAATTGACATCCTCTAATCCTTAATTTCTGCACAACATGTCAAAAGGGGGTCCTGTGGATTTGGGAATATTATATCTATATTAGAAAAACAACTTTGGTGACTGCTACTTCCTGAGGACTGTTTTTCTGGGAAGCATGAATATGGTTGGTAAATTTGTTAAGCAATCAAAGACGTACAGTATGACATCCCCAAACCCCACAAATGTAAAGTAGTTGTAATAGTTATGGTAAATATTTAATGACTCTGAACCTGCTTGTTGCACTTTAGTCACAGTCATAATAACAATATTCATCCTCTATGATCTATACATGACCGATTGTAATTTCAGCGTCTTGTGATTTATGGAATATTGAGGAGGATTTGTTTAAAGATTGTTCACATCTCTTGCGGTACTTGATAGGACGTCCTAAATATCTGCGAGACTCCAAAATCAGAAGGCCTCATCCTCTGAGGATCATGAATGACAATATTTTATGGAAATCTTTCCAATAGTCTCCATTTAAACCAAATTCTAGCTACAGATTCTGCAGGAAAATGCATAACCTGAAGGCATGGGACCAGCTTGTGGTATCGGAAGTGATTTGATTTTCGTCAGGTGCCCATGTTACAGTTAACTTGTGTTTAGGCATTGACTTAATACGGGAAAACAGACCATGTGGGGAACAAAAAGGGGGACATGTGATCCCCAAACCCATCAGCAGTTGAGGATTTAGCTGAAATCTTTTTACAGATAACAGATACACCATCTCTCAACACCAACTCCATTCTTGCTTATCTAATTAATGTTGGACTGTAAACAAGAGCAACACACAGAAAAATTTAACTTTATCGCTAACTGCTTGATACGCCGGAAGCCCTGAAAAACGGGCAGTCGCTCCCAGAGGCATTTATCATCGTCAGACGATAGGCCCAAAAACGACTTAACCTACTCGGCAGAAAAGAGCGTCAGAAAACATATCCTCTGGAAACCATGAATGTCAATGAACAAGTAAAATGCCAGTCCTTTCTTTAGATCTTGAAAAAAAAAAAACTGTGGATCAGTTATATTGAAAACAGAAAAGTAAATGTTGGCACCATGACTATCAGTACAAAATGTAAAGCCCTCCATGCAGTATTTGTGAAGATATTGCATTGGACTAGAGTGGTGAGATGTCAATATTTAAGGTCTGATGTCAATCTGTTATTTCTCTCCGTAAACTTTCGGTTTGCTGCAGGCCAAACATCTCTGCAAAATGTCAGCCTTTTAGCTCAAACAGAATGTATTTTTTGAGTATGTCCAACTGGAATATGAAGAGATTCTGTGCTATAGATTTATTCTCCTGTAGAGGAAAGGGGGAAAAGATAACAAGACTTAAAGAGTGTTTTGACAGAACAAGAGTGTTATAATATTCCACTTGTTGCTGATAAGTGCTGTTCTTTTTTTTTTCTTCATATCTGTCCTGTCAGTCTCTCCTGTTACCTCACACCGCTTCCTTTCCTTTTCTCTCTGCGCCTCTAAAGGTAGACAACTCCTCTCTGACGGGAGAATCCGAGCCTCAGACCCGCTCCCCGGAGTTCACGCACGACAATCCTCTTGAGACCCGCAACATCTGCTTCTTTTCCACCAACTGTGTCGAGGGTCGGTAGGCCACATCTGGACAAGATTGTCTCTTATCGCTTCTAAATGTCTAAAATGTTTTTTTTTTTTTTTTGTACAGCCATCTGGAGATCAACGTAGTTTGACATTACCACCCAGCCATGAGTGGATTTATGTGCAGGATTTATCAGAAACAGCATTTTCTCCACGCTGCAGTACAACATGTGTGGTTATTGAATTTTGGAAGCGTGAAGATTAGTTTGAGTGTTTTAATTTAAGATTTAACCGGTGGGAATTTTAGTTTTTTTTTTCCAGTTGCTGTGGATAATCAACAGGGGATGTAGTAAGCATTTTAATGGAATTAACAACCTAATCAATTTGCAAGGTATAAGGTAGAGTGAGTGGGTCGTCTTAGTGAAATGGAATCACAACAGGGTGAGCACTTGTCTTGTCTCAGCCTGAAGAGGATTCTCCACTAGAACAACCCGCTCACAGGTTGTTATCTCACTTATTACCAGACTACTCACTGAAGAAATCAATATGTCGACACAAAATACTGGATTTGGTATTGATTTAAAAATGATTCATCTCTTCTAATAAACAAACAGTCTGATGGGATCTACAGTTAGAAATGCGTCCAGAGCAACAATGAACTTTGTAGCCGTCTAAATGAGCTAACCTAGCTGCTACTGCTCATAATAATGAACCGAACATGTCGACTGAATGTGAAGTGAAGTGAGACGAGGCCGATGGGACCGGATAAATCAGAGTGTTCCTGCTTTGTCATGTCGGAGGCTGTTGACATTTTCTTTTTCATTCATTAGTCTTTAAAAACACCATCGTATTCCATACCACCTTCGGTTTCTTGTACTTCTCAGTCAAAGCGTATAATTGTATGTGTCCTTCAATCTGTTTCTCCACTGTCATTGTCTCCGTTCTCCCATTTCCACAGTGAACAGATGAAGGCCTAGTGCCGAAACGCTGTTTTTGTTGTTGCGGCCTTACCCGGAGTAAAGAAACCTAAAGGACATTTTTGTGTGCCGACCTTTTGTCTCTTTCTGGTCTTGTTGCTGTCGTGCACAATTCACTGTGTTTCACTGTGGAGAGTGCTCCTCTTACAATTACAGTTTGTCCTGCTGTTCTTTAAAGCAGTTTGTTTTGCTTGACAATGGTGAGCTATTGAAGGACAGCAGACAGCTGCTATGCAAAATTGGCCAATCAGAATCAAGCATTTAACACAGCTGTGTAATTACGCAACCTCATGTAAAAATTAATCCAACAGTTAGTCTTAAATAACAATTCATGCATTCATGCATTCTCATGAAAATGCAAAAGAAAAGAGAAAGATGGATCTGAACTGCAGGGCTCCAATAAAGCAGAACATTACCACATCAGCTCTTCATCAGACTACCATGAAAGTGACAATAGATTGAGTATCCATCGTGGAGATACCATTATGAGATGTTTCCTTGACCTGAGAAACAGTTGAGAGAACGATCGAGCATGAAGCTCCATTCAGCTGCTTTTAAGGAGCTTTCAAATGGTTCACATTATTCTGATCAGTGCATTGACTCATACCTTTCTTTCTACAATAATGAACTTTGCCGTCTTATCGTTTACTGCTTACTTTTCCTCCCTCTGTGTCGGAGGATTTATGAAATGAGATTAAAAAAGCATGTCTCCACAGTAAACTCAACTTATGTCTTGCAGTGCAGCCAGTTTGCACTTTACACCATTTAAGATATGTTCCTTTGATGTCCTCTTGCATCCAAGTACAATGGAGGAAACACAGTTTAATTACTGTGTTTGTTGTGCTCACAGCATTAGAAATTACATTTTAAAAATTCAGCAGCGACATTTTCCCTTCAGACTAAAAGTCCGGTTTTACCGTCCTTTCCTCTGAAAAATCCACAAATCTTGATTTAAGTCACAGAAAGCGAGGTGTGTGGGTGACATTATTTGTAATTTAACTGATTTAGATTCTTTTCTCACTCCCGCCGTCCTCCACTTAGCATCTGTTAAGTCCACCCGACCATCAATCACTCCCCAACACCTGTGATCCACCTCCATCCATCACCACTCCTCATCCACCCTATCAACCCTCCCTCCTGTTTACTAAACACAACACTCAGCTCCTGCAGTGTCTTACATCCTGTTAACGGCCATTTGTCTCTTTATATATCGCCTTTGAGAGGCAGAAACATTTAAAAGAGTGACATTTTCTTGACAAACCACTCTGAGAAACAGTCTTAACTGTTTAAGTGACGCATTTAATCACCCTCCTCCTCCTCCTCCTCCTCCTCTTCCTCTTCTTCTTAGGTACGGCCCACGGCATCGTCATAGCAACTGGTGACCGAACCGTGATGGGTCGCATCGCCACGCTGGCGTCGGAGCTCGAAGTGCGCCGCACGCCCATCAACATCGAGATCGAACATTTCATCCACATCATCACGGGCGTGGCTGTCTTCCTGGGCGTTTCCTTTTTCATCCTGTCAATCATCCTGGGCTACACGTGGCTGGAGGCCGTCATCTTCCTCATCGGCATCATCGTGGCCAACGTGCCCGAGGGACTGCTGGCTACTGTCACGGTGAGTACTGTGCACGGCTGTGTTTCTCTGTTATTAGAAATGCTCGATGCATGACGTTTTTACAAATTTCTGTGAATCTTGTTTTAATTGACATAATGTCCTCTCACACTCTCTGTTTGTCTGTGCTGTAAGAAGACACCTTTCACTTCAGTTTCTAATAAATAAGGTCGCCTTGCAACAAGTTCAGCTCATGATATTTTAGCGTTACTTCTTGGGTGATGTTTATTACTAGTTTATATCCTTAGTTGTCGTTAACTATAACACTACACATACTGAATAAATGTACCTTCGGGTGTGGGTAAGTAAAAGCCCTGCTGTGGGTCTCATACTTTAATGTCCGTCCTTAAAGGCTTTATATGTGATGTTTTGATGCAGCAAATGTCGCCCTTGAGCACCAGCATGAAACCAAAACAACCTGCGCTGCATTGTTGTGTTAGCATGCTAATGCTAGCGATCTTTATTATGCTGGTATCTTCACACTGCATGTAAATTTACCTGAAATGAGCGTGATCTAGAAACACAGTTAAGCAGTGAGTACAGTATGTTATTCTTCTTTTCTCTAGTCCCTCAATTAAACAACTTTTATACGCGAGGGGAGGAGTCAGCCGGCTGTCCGGGCGATGTAAACAAAGTGAAGATAGGACTCTGAAAACTCTGAAAACATCACAGACAGTGGGACTCGGGTGTTACACCCATTGTAGACAGTCATGACTCACAGAGTTATTTTCAGAGGATATACTTGATTTCTATTATATTTAAGTGTGAAAAAAATCACATATAAAGCCTTTAACATAGCATCACAAAAACAGACAGAAAACACAAAAGTTCAAATAATGTATATTATCTCAACCTGAGAAAAATAAAGATCTATAAAATAAAACTTCACAAAAAATAAATCTCATCTCCGTCTTACTTACTTCCCTTTGTTCAGATGAAATGTCCTCATTTCAAACGTTATGAAAAATAAATCTCATCCGCATCTTACAATATTCTTCTGAGACAGAGAGATTAACTGCACTATGGGGAAAGTCACAATGTGCTGCTTTACAAACCAAAAAAACGATTAAAGAGTGTGTGTTGCAAACTTTTTTTTGTTTTTGTTTTAAATAAATGCAACTGAGCCTTGGACATAAGTTGTGTCTAAGTATATGAGTTATGGGGGGGTGCTGTAATAATTGGGTACGCCGTGATTGTTTTAATGTAAATTTAGTTGCTGGTTAGATTTTTGGTTGTATAATTAGCATGTGTATATTGACTATTCATCTCTATGACTGGTATTAAACACAGGGCTAACAGCATCATAAGTTCTCTACATTAATAGATATGTTTTACAGTTTGAAGCTTGAAATATGTTATCTTGCAAGTTAAAACCTAGTCAGGTCATCAGAGATATTTAAGCATCAACTGGCTAGTTAGGGCTTGTGTATAGACGGCTTTTTTTCCGCTGGCAGCGCCCACGACCTTAGAGCCCTTCTCACCTGCTCGTACTGTTGCTAGGCTACGAAGATTGTCTTGCAGCACTTCTGCTTCTTTTCTTAGTGACTTTTAAATCTGTTTAAAAACTGCTCCATATACTTAACACTACTTGATTCAGGGAGAAAAACATGAATACAATGTAAAGGAATGGTTTTGATTGCTTGGTGAGAGATCAGTGACGGGCCTGGCTGTGTTCCATAAGTGAAACTCACCTAAAGTGAGAGCGCTGTGAGAGCTGTGAGAGCTGTGAGAAAAACAGCTGAATTAGAAGACATTGTTGCACTTAGGATGCTGAACTGAATTGGTTTTATATTGAAAATATGCGCTAACAGCTCAGTAAACAGCATTAGTGGTGGACACAGGCCCTCTACTATCCAGCAGGTTTGAAGCAGCAGGAGCATCCATAAAAAAATCCCTTCTCTTCATCATACAACAAAAATACACCTTTTATGAAATGCTCCTTTTAGCTCTGTTTTGGTCGCCACAAATCCATGAGAAAAATGCCTCCAGATGTTTTACCCTCTTCACCAGCTGTCTATTAACTTTGGTTGATCAGTAATTGAATCAACATTAATTTAATTTAATCAACAGGGTATCTGTTTTCTTGCTGCGCAGGTTGCTTACAGCGTATGAATTCACTTCTTTGCCCAAAGCCAAAATGTGTTGGAGGCCTGAAATGAAAATAATGAACTAAAAGGGGCTCAAAGGCTCTTGGGAACTTAGGTGGAAATGTAGGCTTTGATATTAGTTCTTCAGAGTTCTGAGCAGCTGTTCCCCCTACAGTCATTTCATCCTTTGGTAACAGACAAATTATCGATTAGTGCAGCTTTAATCAAGCCAGTTGTTGAGCCCCTGATGTTGTGCCTGCTGGCTCGCTGTCATGGCTTACTGGCACACCTAAATGGAACCCAGCCATTGTCAATGTTATTAGTTACACCTGTGCTTTTCCTAACTCTAATTTACCTTCAGTGAATGTTAGCTTTGGTGCTAATGATGCTGCGGTACACAGCTAAGTAGGTGATTTATTACTCACCGCAGAAGTGGAAGTGCATCTAACGTTCTCTGCAACGATAAGCGAAGCGTGAGCCGAGAAGTATGCCAGTTGGCATTTGAAATGCCATCAGTCGACATTTCACTGGTCCCAGAAAATAAATTACCTTCCACTGACTGGTTTCTTTAGTTGCTTTGGCTTTAAGCAACACCAGGAGTAGTGAGTGGGAATGTTTGTTTGTGCTGCTTTTGATGTCGTGTGAGTAATACGGTCAATGCGATATAATGTGTGTCGATGTGTCTTTTTACAGCATATGGAAAATGTCTATTCATCGCTTTTTGATGTGTCTGTGCACCTGCTGTTAACCAGCCAACCAAAATACACTCACACATGCAAACACAGCAACTCACTCAAACGCTTAAGGCATCTGGACCACGCATGGTTTCCCATGCACAAACACTTGAACGCACCAGTGCGTACACATGCTCTCTCCCCTCGTTGACTTACAATCATCCATCCTTGCTTCTCCTCCTTCCTCCCTCTCTTCTTGATCCTCTTCCCTTCCCTCACCTCCCACCGTCCTCCCAGGTGTGTCTGACTCTCACTGCCAAGCGAATGGCCAAGAAGAACTGCCTGGTGAAGAACCTGGAGGCTGTAGAGACTCTCGGCTCCACCTCCACCATCTGCTCCGACAAGACGGGCACGCTGACCCAGAACCGCATGACCGTGGCCCACATGTGGTTCGACAACCAGATCCACGAGGCTGACACCACCGAGGACCAGACTGGTGAGACATAAAGAGAGAGAGAGAGAGGGTGGTGGTGGGGGAGGGAGGGAGAGATGAAAAGAGAGAGGGAGGAAGGAAGGAAGCAAAGAGAGGAGGAGAGATAGAAAGAGAAGATAGAGAGGAGTGTGGGAACGCAGAAGTGGGAGTGTGACCACCTGCTGAAATTCATCTGTCCAATGTTCACGCCGCCAACCGACATCGCTGCCCGCACTAGCGCTTGGATTAATTGAGCTGCAGTATGCGAGGGCGGAACAACCCCTCAGATACAAACATGTCTTTTCCCAGAGTTTCCCAGCAAGAGTGCTTCTGCAGAACCAATCAGATCCAATGTGTCATTCCAAACAGCGACGAATGGAGCCAAATTTTTAAAGAAGCTGTTAGCAATAATAAAAAAGGTTTTGGAAGAAAAAGTAACAGGTGCTCTATGCATACCAATGAGTGTTGAGTCAGACGATTGTGAAATCACACAATGAATAGCCGGCAGGGTTGAGAAAAGGCAGTTCAGCTGAAATAGTGGAGGCGCTTGAGGAAACACTGTGTGTTCATTTTTCAGATGAACTACACTTGTTTTTGCAGCTTTTGCAGCTTTTTTCAGCTTTTTGCACCTTGCTTTGTCAAGTTCAACAACTGCAGCCACAGTTTCTGCTGTGAACTCCGCGGTGCTTGACGCTTCCATATTCTGTTTGCAAAATAACAGGGACAGTGACCACTCCACAGAGAGGATGAAAAAAATAAAAAATGAATGCAGGCGACTGCAGAAGACTGAAGGGTCATTTTCAGTTCGAGTAAGTGGAGGAAGGAATGAAATTTTGATGCAGGACATTTAAAAAATGAATGTTATTTTTCTTAAGACTGGAGCACAGAAAAATCACTTTTCTCAAGAAAAAAAAAATATGACTTCTCAACTTAACTGACCTGTGTTGTTCAGCTACAATATCCAGTGCTACTCTGTGAACCGAGAGTTAAGTCTGTGGCATAAATACTGCATGAGCCCTACTTTAAAATAAATAAAAAAAACAGTCTAACACAGCTCCCTCTTCTATTCTCCCAGGTTTGGGTTTTGACAAGAGCTCTACTACTTGGACTGCTCTGTCTCGAGTGGCCGGTCTGTGCAACAGAGCTGATTTCAGAGCGGGACAGGAGGACTTCCCCATCGTGATGGTATATTCCTCCACCACACATATATACACACAAACACACACATTCACACACATACTGTAGAGGCACTACAACTACCTTTACAAATCAATGCACTGCTGCTTCAGCCTCATGAATTATCTCTGCCCTCTTAGGCAGTGGGGTATAACAGGTTTAGTTTAACCCAAGGACGTTATGAGCGGGCCTTTTTTACATTAGGATGAAATAATGCATGCACATTATTCATAAGACATGATTTTGCCTGCATGGTTTGCCGGTAAGGTGAAGTTAACAGCATCAGGGCAGTGTCAGTCCAGCTGTCACTCAAGAACAAGCAGATGTGGAAGAAGAATTCAGTCAATTTCAGATAGTAGTGCAGCTGTAATTCAATGAAAGAATAGTCCATTATTAGTAGGGGAAACATTATATTTAATTGTGCTACATTAGCCATATCCATTATACATTATTAGTCACAGTCCAGGAGAGCTAATTTCCCTACAACCCAAAATCAATTAGAACACATACCTAGGCTCATTGCATTTAAAGAGACACACACACCAAAACGGAGCGTTCTGAGAGAGCTGGTTTATACAGGGTCACAAACCTCCTCTGGTGCTTGATTCATGTTATATTTTGATCAAAGCACAGCAGAGATGTTTCATTTAGACCACAGGGGGACTGTTTGAAAAGGTGGAAAAGGGGAATAATATGTCCTCTTTAATAATTGAAATCACAAGAACTATTTTTTTCAGCAAACCTACCTGTATCAGTGATACACTTACATCTGTCTTATAGCATTTAATAGTGGCTCAAAGAGGGACTGGGACTCTTTCTCAAAGTAATTTGTAATATCAAACCTGAAAGTATGATGCAACATGGCGTAGCAAAGCAGGGCACTCAGTGATGTACAATATCCGGGAGTTGTTGGCACAAGTAAGACACAAATAGGTCAAAGAGGGAATCAGCTTACAAACACGTCAAATCAAAAAGGGAGCACGGAAGGCTGTTAACAAGAAATCGAGGCTCATTAACTTAAGTAAGTCATCACATACAAATGAGCACAGTTCAATTTATCAGAACAATTAAGACTTGAAATATAAGGGTCACGCATCAACAGACAGTTTATAACAACATGGTGACATACGCAGTGTAAATACCGACCTACATAGACCAGGCTGCACACAAAGGATCCATCACAGTCGATACAGCATTTACTGTAAATAAATCAGGTAAAATGAAATGAAAAATGTGCTGCCATGCTTTCATCAGGAGGGAAATAACAACATCCGGTATCTCTGTTAAAGCTCCTGTGAGGAACTTTTGGTTTTTGTGAATTTTGGCGCCCCCCCCCTGTGGACAAAGTAGTCAGTCTCATCCCTTTGCTTTTCTTGTCCTGTTTTCTGACAGAAAATCTGATCCTGCTTTCATATCACAGTCGTATGTGTCACTAGTTGTAAATATTCAGTGGAAAATGTAAAAAGTCTGTTTCTTCAGCATGCTGTGAATCGTCTTGTCCGACACTTACCCCACACTAGCAGATACAGACATTAAAAATGACTGTTTAGAAATGACCAATCTTCCCTTTGATGTTCTTGTTTTCTTCTCTAGGTCATATAGCGGCGTCACTATTGATTTCTGTTTCATAACCAGCTAGAAACTCTTCACAGGGGCTTTAAAGTAAATTAGTGATGAATCACTCTCATGCATGAATCATACATCAATAGCCTGAATTTCATGCAATTTGAAACAGCAGTGTGTCTTTTAAAGATCTCCCAAGACATGATAAATATTATTTAAAAGTTCATGTCTTTAAGTTCCACCTGCTTCACCTGTAATTATGTAGCACACTGATGTTGCAGCTGATGGCATTTGGCAATTAAATCTGTAACAGTGTGTCTTACATGAACTGATGATTCAGTATCTTAAAAATAAGGAGCAAAAAGTAGTTGTTATATCGATTTTGTGACATTTAATATCTAATGTAGTGGAATACAGATAAAGGTAATTTTATGCAAAGAAAGTGAAGTACTTTGATTAAATTTCTTTTCTACATACCACCACTGCTAGGTTAAAAAAAGTGCATACATATTTTTTAATGATATAATGTCTTTCCTGTTATTCAAAGGATGTAGCATCTTTAGCTGTCATATGCTCACAACACAAAATCCCAGATACCTGAGATTTTAGAAAACCGCCACGAAAATCATGAGAGTGAAAAATAAATCTATGAGCAGACTATTTCAGACAACAACAGAAAAAAAGTGTCTGATCCAACCCAAACTCTTCACCTGGAGTTTCATCTTTTTCCTTCTGAGAGAAGATTCAGGGCTACTCAGACCGGGCTGGAACTCTTTAAACATTCATTCAGATATCTGAATAACATGTAATGTACAGGATGATGTGTCAATACGTCGCTAGGTTTCCCTTCCAGTCGTCAGCTGGTCTCCGTCACAACAGCTGCTGCATTTCCACAAAGTTGCATCACATTTGAAAAACCTTAATTTCAGACGGTTCTGGAGTACACATGCAAACGAAATAACACACACAGACTTAAAACGGAAAGGAAAAAAAGCCATGCCAGCTAGAGTGGGACAGACATACCTCTTAGCTGCAGTGAGTCACTATCTTGGCCCTCCGCATCTCCCATTTAAGGAGAGTAGAATGAATGAAATGGTGTTCACTGGTGGTGGTGTGTCAGAGTGTGGGTGTGTGAAAAGTGAGGCAAAAGATCTAATCTAGCATGTTAGTGATATGAGATCACTTCAGTAGAGTCAAGTTTAAGCCCTTGTTGAGTAAATATACTTGTTTTGTTCTCTGTGGCCCGTCCAGCCTCACCCACATGGTAAAAAACAACCTGTAAAAATAGTTTGTCAATACCTCTTGACACTCACACTGGTTTACACGCTTAGCCTCCCTCTCACACATAAACACACGCATGCTGAGGATAATCCAATGCACCCCTGGAAATAACTCCCCCATACTGCTACACAATCACACACACACACACACACACACACACACTGCTCGGTCTGTGAGTCAATAACATCCCAGTGTTCTACAAACCTGCGCTACACTGACCTGAAGAAAATTCTCTGTGTGGCTCTCAGCGACAGGGATTACAGCTCCTCGACTCCGGTGAGAGCGCTCCCTGCCACCGCTGCCTCTCCGCCCCCTCGAGCTGCCCGGGCATACCTCCCCTGCATTAAGTGAACAGCCGTATCTCCTGGCAGCACTCAAACACAGCAGTCAAGGCCCGAGCTGCACTACCATTACAAAAAACAAGTCCCCATCTGCACCCGGAAAAACCGAGAAATGGAATTTCCTTGGTCTATTTACTCATTCATGGAAAAAAAAAAAGGCACAAACAAGGACAAATCTTGTGGATCGCGCGTCCTTGTTTTTGCGGCTGTTCATGAATGAATAAACAGGAACAAAGAGAAATCTCTTGTCTTGGTTTCGGCCCCGGTTGGCGCCAGGTCAATCAGTTCAGCGTGGGTTTTTAATAAATTGCCTCCAAGACTAGGAGGGATTGCTGTGGTTATTACAGGATTTTTATCAAGGGAGGATTTTACAGGTTATTATCAGAGGAGACATTTTCTCCTGAAAGATTCAAGCACCAAACAACTCGCTCCGACACACAGGCTGAGGGTGATAAACCTGCAAAACAACACAAAAACAAATATCAAGAATGTGCATCTGAAAAGGGGGATAAATCAATTCTGAGCTTTACACAGCAGGCGTCTCTGTGTCAGTGTTTAGATGTCAGCATGTGCAATTATTCAACACTTTTATTCTCTTGGAGGTTTTTTCTGGATGTTTAAAACATTTTTTTTTACAATAGTTTGCACAACAGGTTTTTATGAGTTTGTTAAAATATTCTCAAACTAAGAGTACATGTTTTGATGATTAAATGATGCCTGCTACTAAACAAAGCCTTCTCTGCAAACAACTCTGAACAAAAATCATCAAAACAAAAGAAAATGATGAAGTTTTTTATCCCTTAAAGGATAAATAGACTTGTAAGCTGCAGCTTAAGCAACTACTTTGCTGTTGATTGACTAATGTGTTCCTCCAACAATATGTTTTCCCATCATGGTGTGAACTTTTCTTAAAAACAGAGTTGTGGTCAGACTACAAGCATCTGTGATGAAGATGATGCTCAGAAGAACTTATATCATTAATAACAATGTCATGGAAGTTTTAAAAAAACAACTTTTAGATGCAGCTTAAGACCGTCGGCGCTTCTTTCCACAGCAGAGTGATAACCACATGCAGTGAGACACGCTACACCACCTTCTTAATATGCATATGTGAGTGACTGTGCTAATGTGGGTCTGTTTGTGTGTTTCCCCCCAGAGGGAGACAGCAGGGGATGCGTCAGAGTCGGCTCTGTTGAAATGCATCGAGCTGTGCTGTGGGAGCGTCCGTGAGATGAGAGCCAGGAACCCCAAAATGGTGGAGATCCCCTTCAACTCCACCAACAAGTACCAGGTACTGCACGCCACAGCGAGGTTACATCATGGCTTTTTTTTGCAAGTTCGGATGGTGCAAGTCTGTAAAAAATAAAATAAATTAAAGATTCTTTAAGGAGTTTGTATTTGGCTATGAAACAGACTGAAAACAAATGTTGAAGTCGCTTCATGAGCCGCAAAACAAAGTCCATCAGCATAAAGATGGAAAATTTCTATATTGTAAATATTAACGCCTGGAACCCCTGCTGCTGGGTAGGTGTGAAACAGCAAGCTGCAGAAACAGCCTCTGTTTACATTTTACACCGCTCATATTGAATATGCATGATATGTTTGGCTGTTAAAAGGAAGCAAGATGAAATTTTTGTTTTGTTTAATAATCAACACTTACAAATTTAAAGGACAAAATCAGAAAAGAAAGAGGGTGTACTGCTTTGTCTGGGGGAGGGGCTTTAAATCAAAGTCACTGCACTTAAAGATCTATTGTAAAAAAAAAAAAAATGTAATTTTTAGCTGCCTGAATTAGTGGTACATATTTTTATTATAATTTCCATTATTAAACCTAATTTTGCATTTAAAGAAAGAAAAGAAAGATTAGGATTAGACTTCACGTTAAACTGTTAATTATATGCAGAATGTATATGGTCTTTCTCACTTTCTTTATTCAACATAATTCCTCCCTAAAAGGCAGAAAGATAAGTGTGTTCATGAGCTGCTGTATGTTTTGTATGTTGTATGATTTTTGTCCTTCCTGTCGGCCCCTCCTTTCTTATAAATAAAACAAACACACTTACCTCTACCCATAATCCTGTGGTGCAGATGTTTGTGTATATTCAGCTGAGGCTTCATCATTGGCCTCTCAGAGAAGGGAGATAAGGGTTAGTGAAAAACAATGTTCTCACTAAGTGATTCAGGCTTTGAAGCCAATTTGACAAAGTTCCCAAAACCAAGTAAACCCACAGAAACTTTTTTCTAATTTTGTGAAAGAAGTGTAAATTAAAAGAGCATTAACATCCCATTATGAATGTCCAAATACCTCTCATTGGGCAGCTGTGGCTCAGTTGGTAGAGGCGGTCATCTCTCAACCAGAAGGTCGGGGGTTCAATCCCAGCAACATGTCCGATGTGTCCTTGGGTTACTTGAGTTACTTCTGATGGTCTCACTATATAGAAACCTCTACCATCAGTGTGTGAATGTGTAGGTGTGACCTGCGGTGTAAAAGCGCTTTGAGTAGTCAGAAGACTAAAAGTACATTTACCATTTAAAAGAGCCGTTATCCTCCCCTTAGTCCTTTAGAGCCACAGTAAGAAATGGGCTTCAAAAATGCACTAGTTCGCTTTCAATATTGGGCCCACCACACTGAAGCTATTTGCTGGATCAAAACAATTAAGTTGAACATTTTTGGCTTCACGTTTCACTGAGCAGCTTTCATAGGAATAAAGGTGAAAGGATGTTTCCCGTTCTCCTGACCAAACCATGAATGTAACTAAATCACAAAGTTATTTTGAGTCCTGCCTTATGAGCTGATAATAATTGTGGATTCCAAGTCTGAATATTTAAATTAAAAAACAACAACGAAAGACAATAATGAAATAGATACAGAGAGAGGGAATCTGCACATACAGTCACAGTTACATAACTCCTCATTTTGCCTTTATATATGAAAATGTTTTATAACTCTGTTGGTGCACTTTAAAGTGATTTTCTAAAGACTGCAAGTCTTGAAAAACATTTTTTTTTTAAACTTGTTTTGAGTGTATCATGCATATTCATTTTTAACCTTTTCATCCGGAGAAGGCAGCCTGAGCACGCCTGCTCTTTAACGACCCCCTCCTCTCTCATTCTTACCGCTCGCACATTTATACTTGGAGAGCGCCCGACAGGCCACAAACACTACATTGTCTGGAAGCAGTTTCATTTTGGTTGGATGTTCTGTTGCTAGACAAACATTTCCTCTGTAAGAGATGGTAACAGCCAGGCTGAGACATTTTGGGGGAAATGTGATTCTGTGTACTGCTCACTGCAGCCGAAGAAAATGATGCAACTCAGGTTGATGATGAGCTGAAGTAAGACAAGAGGAGCTACTGTCTGATGAACTGGCTGTAAATCAATAAAATGAGTCAAAGTATAAGACTCTCTATGTGATAAACAGGGATTCAATTTTAGAAAACATCAAGATTTGCAAATGCTTTCCCCGACTGTTCTGACGACTTTAGAGAATAAAATATACATATCATAAACAGCAACGACAACAACTAAAGCGTGCAGTTTCCTGGGTGGTAATACTCGTTTTTTATTGCACACGATATTTCACAACAGCCTCTACTAAAGGGTCTGAAGTTAAGCTTTGCAAATTCCAGTAGGAGTCGACAGCAACACGGCGAGAAAAAAAACCAAAAACTTCGATATTGAACCAAGAGCGAGTGAACGCGACGAGATGTGTAACACCTTAGTCAAGGGCACCGCCGCAATTAATGCAGAGAGGAGTGTTTCTGATTTTTACCACACCCAGTCAATCCCTCTCCGTCTGGAGAATTGAACCAGCAAATGAATAACCGAACAGTGATAGTGGTACGAGCAAACAAAGGAGTTCCTGCACGTGTTTGGTTGCACCTGACTTTAAATAGGAGTGTCTGTGTTGAGAGCTAAGGAGGAGGGGGGGAAAAAAAAGCAATTTTGTTCTGGTTTTCTTAGATTAGATATGCTGTGACTCCGATACAAATTACCCGAGGTAGCATGTGTGTGCTCATATGTGTGTGTGTGTGTTTGTTTGTTAGGGGAGGAGTAGAGCCGAGGTGTAACGCCACAGGAATACATGTGAGAGTGTGAATGAATGCTGCTTCAACACAGGGAATACATATGACTTGCATTGTGCACTCAGTCATGTTAGTGTCCAGGTTTTTTTTTTTTTTTTTTCCCATCCCTATGACACTAAAAGATGAGTGTTGGCGTTGACCTGAAATCTAATGTTGACTGTTACAAAGCTGCATGTGGCGTCAGAGCCTTCTTCTTACTGTAGCAGACACTTTTTAAGACGAGCAGGAAACAGAAAGTGTTGCTTGAAAATCAATCCTTTCCTGTTAAATCCTCTCTTCTCTCCTCTCTTTTTCTTTTTCTTTTTTTTTTTTTCAAGCTCTCTGTCCATGAAGCGGAGGACAATCCCTCTGGCCATATTCTGGTCATGAAGGGAGCTCCGGAGAGAATCTTGGACAGGTTGGTTGATCAATAATGAATCGATTATGTGTCTCACAAGGAAGGCTGTACAATGTGTTTTCTTGTTTTTCATTTAACTATTCATTTTCTTCCAGGGATATCGTGAAAACAAACCCTCCTTGGAGGCTGCTAATATATCTATGTGTTTGTTGATCTTATTCTTATGAAATCCCATAAAAAAAAAAAAACAAACCAACTTGAACTGATCCTCGTATATCCTAAGTATTGTTCTTTATCTGAAACACGTTAGAGCAAATAGAAACTATGAGAAGCAGTTTAAGGTATCAGTTAGTCATGCTGTTGATGCACTCTTTCATCACTATGACACAGTATAAGTTCATCTGAGTGAAACATGTCTACGCCCTCCTGCTGTCATCATTACTCACTGGAGCACCAAATGTGTTTAATTAATCTGCTAGTGGAAAAAGTCTCACAATAGATTCACATTAAACTCCTGTTGGAGGGCTGCTTGCTCAAAACTACATTACCCAGCAGGCAATGGAAAATAACCAGCACCTTTTTAAAATCAAATTAATGTATATATTTTCTTTCCTTCTTTAGCTGATACTTTTTACATTTTTCTGTAATATAAAGGTTCAGTGTGATCCACATACCTGCATGATTCAAGAGAAATCTTTGAAAGAAATTCTTTGTTTCTTTGGAAAACTGCAAAGTCATTTGTCAATATAAAATGCAATGAATAAGGATCAATTAAATCAGTGATGTCCAGTGAAGTGTGCACCCCCATGGGTACCTTTGATGACCAGATGTAATACATTGCATTGTATCAGTTAGCCAAAGCTGAAACCTTCAAAATAAAACCAATAATCCAGATAACTAGCAAAGCAACCAGAATTGAAAAACACTGGTATTATTCTCTAAACTGCTTTTCATTATTTCCTATTTGTAATATTTGGGTAAGGCTGAGATGCTGATTGGCCCCTTTTTTAAAAATTTGATTTAATCAAGATATTTCTGTGCCCCAGAACATTGAAGTAAGCTGGATATATATGCACATCATGTAGGTTCAGAGCAATTCAAAAACCGCACCCAGAATAAGAGAGATATACTGGCACACTTACTGGATGCCATAAGATTACCTGAACAAAACCTCTGGTCAACATGTTGTGTCTAAACTGTACTTTCTTAAGCGTATTTTGGCGTCGTTCCTAATCAAAGAATAATTTCACTCCAGTATTGGCTTAAATCTGGCCCAGTGTACCACATGTTGTAACTCCAGTACTGAGTTCACTCTAACATTTGGATTTGGATCAAATACAACTGGCGAGCCCAATGGCCTACCAAGTGAAGTCTTTGTGCAAAGATTAACAATAATGCGTAGTATAACATATTCTGAGTGTCATTGAAATCCTGTTCTCTGTATTAGAAGTGCACTTTCAGAACAAACAATGCTTCTTTTTAAAGCTCAGTTGGCACATTTTGATTGAACTGGGTCTCATAGTTCCCCCACCTTGTGTTATTATTACCCCTCTACACCAGCCAATATCGCTGATTGATTTTTTTAATCTGATAAATGCTTTACAGGTGCAGTACCATTATGGTCCATGGCCAGGAGCATCCACTCGATGAAAACTGGAGTGATGCTTTCCAGAATGCCTACATGGAGCTGGGAGGCCTGGGAGAGAGAGTGCTCGGTATGTTTCACACCAACACGTCTAATCAGCCTGTTAGGGAAACAGGAAGCACAAAGAAGCAGTTAAACACAGCTCTCACCTTTTATAATCACCAAGTTAAACAGGGTAGTTAAGCCAAATGTTCCCAAAGAACTGCATCTATTGCAGGTTTTGGCACTGCAGACTTAACTAGAAAGGTAATGGACAATGGAAGATTAAACCTCAAGTTTAACACAGGTGGTTTGAAACTTGGATGTAATATATGGATTATGAGTTTTTAAATGATTTTTTTAATTTAACTGAGGTCGGACGCTGCACTAAATTCTAAGTTGATTTGTTCAGGAAATAACATTTTCCTTGTTAAATGCCAAAGACAGATTTTTAGGTGGAAAGAAAATCATCAGATGAAGTTCAACTTTCCATATCTCTTAAGTGTTCAGCATCCAAACTCTCTAAATGTCATCGTTTTGTCAACCAAGTAAAAAAAAAACAAAAAAAACAAGTTACCTTGCTTCTTTTAAAAAGTGCCATAGGTAACAATTATGTGCCATCATCATTTTGTTAGAGTGGGTGTCAGTTTTTTCAAGCAGTTAAATGTGGAATAGTGCCATTTCTTTTTGGGAGTGAAGCTCCTGAGTTCATGTAAATTATTAAGCCTCACTTATGCCTTGGGTGATGAGGATGATGTGTCGGGAGTTTTCTTGACAAAGAAAGGTTTCTCTGCTTTTAGGCTGAGCCGGGCTTTTCCTCAGAAGCATTATGTTTTGCTTTGCTCCATGGGGATTCAAGAAGTACATATTTCAAGGGCTGTGGATCATAAATTCATGAAAGTGGTGGGTTAGATTTGTATTTCATACCTGCAATAACAAAATTGACATCCAATATTAAGAATGATATGTATACTGTTAGGTAAAGATCATTGCAGCCAGTAGGAAATACATTTTGTGAAGTTGTATGAAAACAGAGATCAGAAGCCTTTCAGACCATATTTATAAAGATAGTGTTTGCCTTTAATCATGTCAACAATGATGCTGATATTAATAAGTACAATTAATTATAGTAATGATAACGATATTGACATCAACAATAACAATAACAACAATGCTATGGACAGCAATGAGTCAAGACCATACTAACCCAGACCAAGACATACCCAGGGCCAGAGTGCTCTGAGACTGAGACCCAGGTCTTCACCTTTGGGGATTGTGACTGAATCAAGACCAAGACCAAGGCGGGGCGAGACCGAGATAAGAGCAAGACCATATCACTGAAAAATCATCATCTTGTGTGAGGGGGCGTGTCCCTCCATAAGACCGTAACTCCGGGAAGGTTGCAGCCGTAATCGAGGGATAAAAATCTAAATACAAATTATTTGAAGTTATTTGTTATTTTAGAAAGAGGTGTTTTCCTTCTAATCACAGTAATGATGTAGAAAAATAACCGGTGGTGGTCTTGACCAGTCTTGATTTAAAATCCGGGGTCCACTGAGTCTGAGACTGAGACAAGATCCAGTAAAAAAATGCTTTCGATTCCGAGATTAGACAGAGACCTTCAAAAAGTGGTATTGAGACCAAGACCGATTTCAAGTACTTCATCACAAAGTTGTTATAACAGTAAAATAAACGTAATGATGCAAGTAACAACAGTAGTAAAAACCGTGGTGATGATAATAATAGATACAATAATGTTAGTAATAACAACTACTAATAACGGTAACATCACTTAATAATAGTAGTAGTGTAATGGCACAAATGGTTACAATGAAACTTAAATAAACACTGATAATGGTTCTAATACTGAAACTAACAATGTTATGAACCACAACGCTAATCATTGATCCAGCCAGTGCTGAACAGGCCCTTTGTCACGTGTTTTAGATGCAGCTACACATAGGTCACACAATGTGAATTTGATGTTGGTCCAATGATGCCTGTCACACAAGGCTTTCTGCCTCTAACCAGTATGCTGCACTTTGAGGAAGACTTGATGTTAGCAAGTAGTTGTGTTCAGATGCAACGACTTCAAGTTTTAGAGCAAGACATCCAACATTGTTGAACTACCAATGCCACGCCGTTTTAGATTTGTACATGAGATGTAAAACTAAATCCTTATGGTCCTTTCAAGCTATACACCAAATTTGAAGTGAATCAGACAAATGCCGTGGGAGGAGTTAGACAAAGTATTACCCCTGTAAATTGCTGAAAATGCACTGTTATTTTAACAAATTTTCAAAACGGCAGTGTGGTTAACGGGATGGGTCCAATTGTTTTTTTTGTTGGTCTTGACATGAGACATTAGTCCACCAATTTTTATAAATCTAGGATGAATGTGCGTATACCAAAGTACTTTGTTTTTAATGATGCTTATAGTCATAATGATGTTTATAGTCATAATTGCTCCCCCCCCTCCTTCGCTCTCAACACAGACACTCCTATCGTCAACGTCACTCCTTGGGAATCACTGGCTTATGGAGCCTTTAGACCTCTCTCATGTTAGTTTCTCTTTGTAGTGTTTTACTGCAAATATCTAAACAAAGGTACACTACGGTGTCCTTATTGTTTCTTTGATGTTTCTGACTGAAGGTTATAAAAAGCTTGTCTACTTCGGCTCTACTAAGTGCCAGTTAAAATGTCAATTGATGTAAAAGCAACTAAAGCAGCCATATAAGCTGAGATATTATATTTCATTCTTTTATAAACTCTCGCCTCACTGATCCCGCTTCTCTTGCAGGCTTCTGCCACCTAAATCTGTCTTCATCGCAGTTCCCCCGAGGATTCACCTTCGACGAAGAAGACTCCAACTTCCCCACAGAGAAACTCTGCTTCCTGGGTCTCATCTCCATGATTGATCCGCCGCGTGCCGCTGTGCCTGATGCAGTGGGTAAATGCCGCTCTGCTGGTATCAAGGTAATTGGTTCCACAGATTCAACCTTCATTGTAGTTCATGAAAAGCCTTTTCTGAGGGCTTCATGTAGCAGGCTTTTTAGAAGAGGGATTTGCATGTCAAATGTCTTTACAAAGCCTGGATGATAACTGATTTAGGGACCCTGATAGATAATGATCGGTGGGTAAATGAGGCTCTGTTGCTCAAAGGAAGCAGCTGATAATATGTTATTGTAAACACTGTGAAAAACACACTGAGGCATTATTAATAGTTCTGATGTAACCTTCGGGTTGTAAAGTTCTCCCCAAGGTGTTTCCAAATAAAAGAAATCTCACAAAAAGCAAGGATCTATTTTTTAGGTATTAATTAAATGTTATGACACTTGATGAAGACAGAGCTTAGTATATTCTCATATCAGATGAAGAAAAAGTTAATTTGTTAAATGCAGATTTCGTACATTTAGTACAAATTTTCATCAAGTGTTAATGAACTGCAAATAGACACGGAGCAGATGTTTTGCCAGGGAAGTAATAAGCCGGGCTGCAGGAAGGTTAAACAACTTCCAACAGAGATGTAAATGGATAGTGAGCAGAATGAGTCGGCCTCGTTTGGGGGGAGTGGGGTTGGGGAGTATTGCTGATGTGGAAATGGGATTTTGCACATTTAATTTCAGTTACAAAGTTATCATGCTTCTTTTGATATTGGATATTTTGAAAGACACACTGTAATTGGCTTAAAAACAAAACGAGTGAGAAGTGAGTGGAGATCTTATCATGGCCTAAGTGAATAAATGGATGAGGAGATATGCTCCACAAGGCTGTAAAACTGATCAAACGTCTGATAGAATTTGAGGTTTATTTTCCATGAGTTTCATCTGCCTTCTCATCAGTTTTGACTAGACAATGATTTTTAATCTAAAATTGGGACACGTTTATTTCCTGACTAGGAGGGAAACGTTTTCTGTTTCATTAAAGGTGTAATAGGGAATGTGGGCGGGTGTTACCTTTTAATCAGTGGTTCTACACCTTCATGTGTTGTTGGAATGAATTCACTCTCATAGGTCTTAATCATTATTTTAAAGGTTTATGTAATAATGGCCTCTCTCTAAGCCAGTATCTATTAAAATATGTGAATACCTTCACTCACAATGCTTTGATCTCATTAAAAGTGTTTTATGTGTTTGCGAGAATTCAACTCTATGCAGATGATGCACGCTTATTTGCTGTGAAGAGGTACCTCAACATATAACTAAGAATATGTGTGAGCTATGAAGTCTTGTGCAGAACATGGTTGTCTGTTAGAGCTAAAAGAAGACAATTAAGTACTTACACATTAACATACCTGCAACAAATCATTTATGTTTCCTCACGAGCTCAGGATGAATCTAGAGCACATGGTCTGCTGCTTTGATTACCTTTTAATGGATGTTGCTCTTATGTTTCTGTACAATGTGCATCCTTTGTCCAAAGGCTTTGGTGCAATAGAGACTGCACTACCATCTTCAAGACACCCTCATTTGGACTGCATTCTGCTGTTGATACTGATGGTTTTTAGGGATTTCAAGAACGCACTCCATATGAATTCTTATTACTTCACTTTTCATATAATGTTCAAATGCAATATTCCAGATGTTCACAATGAGTAATTCATTGGGATTTATGCAGATGCAGTTATGGTGTAATTCTACATTTAGAGTAACCATTGGTTCATAATCCACATTCAGCTATCTATACATGAGATTCCTGTATAAATTGCAGCTGTCGCTCACAGATTGGGCAGAGCTTCCTCTTATTGGAAGATTTGTGGTTTGATCCCCATCTCCTTCATTCTCCATGTCAAAGTGTTTTCTATAATTCAGAACCCTAAGACAGCGTGCTCTGTGTATGAATGTGTGAATTAGAGCATGTTAACATGTAGTGTGTAGTGCTGGAGAACTAGCAAAGAGCTTTATAGATGTAGACTATCAACCAACTCCAACCTAAAAAATAAATTTCCTGTTCTTTCTCTTTTACTTTAGCTTTATTATATATTTAGCCTTTGGCCTCAGAAATGGAAAAAAAGTCATTCTGTCAGATTTGAAGAAAGCCACAATTAAACCAACTATACACCATATTCTAGTGCTGTCAGGATGATTGAAAAATAATTACATTGTGCAAGTTGTGCTACAGTAACTAAGCACTTAACATTAAAAAAGTATAACTGTCTGGAAGGGAAATAAAAAACAAGTTTAACGACACTGTCAAGTTGATTCAGATTTCTGAAGGGTGGAACTAGGGACGGCGAGTGTTTTTGAAAGTTCCACCGTTCAGCAAACACACAGTATGATTACTTTTGTTTCATAATTTGACAAGTTTTTTCACAACCCTTGTACGTATGTCATCCATGGCAAGATTTTGGAGTTGACTTCCTGATTTTAACCCTTAACACGTATTTGCAGCATTCTTTTCTAGTGTAACTTCACAACACATTTGAATGACCCTTTTAGACCCTTCATTCCCATTTTGCACCCTTACTCCAACATTTTGTGACACACAGCATACAGTTGAGACACATCTCTGTGATTTATGGGACCTTTTTGTGTGCTTTCAGGTGATCATGGTAACGGGGGACCACCCAATCACGGCCAAGGCCATCGCCAAAGGTGTGGGCATCATTTCTGAGGGCACTGAGACGGTGGACGATATAGCGGAGAGACTAAACATCCCTCTGAGCCAAGTCAACCCCAGGTGTGTTCAGTTGTGCATGTGCATGTCAGGGCATAAAGATACTTGCATGAGATAAGTCTGATTTCTATCTGTAGACGTGATTGAAGAAGTTTCAGGAGACTGAAATGTCGAAAGTTTTATTGAATGTCATCAAGGAGAAATAAGGTGAAGACTATCCCAGAAACAGAAGTTGCCTTCTGATAAAGCCTCTGGGGGAAAAGTCCAATTTCTCAGGGCTTTGGTTTAGCAATAGGTTATTCAGATAAGCTATAAAGAATATCCAGGCCGAGACATGTTTTTGCTTATACTTTGCGTTTTTTGCAGTCTCAAGAAACTCAAGATGAATTGAGTAGGAGTTCACAGACATTTTCTACAACTGGATTTTAGTTTTCAGTGTTTTCAAGCGTACAATCACTCAGACTACAACAGAAAACCAGACAGCAGATATCTGTTTATATACATTAGGATGAACACAACCAGTCGATTATCTAAAAAGGTTTCTGTCTTGGGAAAGAGTAATCAACCTACAGTAGTTGATTCCTATTGGCCAGGCTAAAGTTTAAGAAGATTTGATTTGATACTGGCTGATTATGTGAGGATTCTCTTCCCTACGTCAAGCTAGGTCACAGTGAATGTTCTCGGCTTACACAAGTGCATACCTGAAAGGAAAAAGTTGTCACAGTGAAGAATGAAAGTTGAAATTCACCTTATATATCTATAACCTTGAAATCCCTTGGAGATGGAGACAGCATTATCAGGATAGCTGTGGAGTCTGAACAACAGAGAAAACGACCTTCTCGGGTTGGAAACTGGCCTGAATATACTGTGTCATCTACCAAGAAACCTCAACAAATGGATATTTTACAATGAGATCAATACTAAACTCATATCTGCCCTTTGGAAAATAAAGTGGCCAGTCAACTTAGCTTTGTATAAATACTGAAAAAAGGGGGGAAACATCTGGCCTGAATCTGTCTAAAAGCATGTCTAATGCTCATGAATTAACCTGTTGAATCAGATATGGATTAATGTGATATGGCCTTTTGGAAAAGCATCCAGTACAAAGTATTAAAAAAAACTACTTAAAGGCAGGGTTGGTCATTTTCTCCAGATACACTTTTAAAGAATTGGGTTGAAATTGTCTTTAGTACATGTGCTCTGACAAAGAGAGTCAGGAAGTCGTGAATTAAATGCAAATATTAGGAACCAGCGATTTGATAATTGTATCATACGTGGCAAAATGGCGATATTTTGCTATATCGATATTTTTTCCCGCCCCTCTTTAGAGTAGTTCAAGGCAAGGGTAAAAAAAAAACTCCTCCCAATCCGTGTTTTGAAGCAGATTGGATGTTTCAGCAGAAAGACGTGAGGAAGGTAGAGCATGGCTTTAGGGGGTTTCAGGAGGCCTGTGCTCTGTGAATGGTGTCAGATTCAATGCGGGCTGGTAGGTTTGCACTGAGGAGAACTGTTATTTTATAAGAAACGTGATTTTTTTGTTAAAAGCAGAAGGAACCTCAGGAGGAGTGACAGTTGAGCGATTTCTTTTCCAGCAAGTACAGACTTGCTATAGATGCAATATGACTCAAAAGAGGACAGACATGAGACTGTGGAAAATATGGAAACCAAGATGACGTATTGAAGAGACAGGAATCATGAAAAGAAATCTAAGATTGGAATCTGCCAAAATATACATCGTGCCGTACCCCAATATATTATTCACCTTTCTATTCTTGTTTAAGTTGGACTAATACTTTGGAAACATAATTATATATTCTTCTGGTGTTCCTTTCAACTGTCTTACAGTCATGAATTGTATTTAGGAAATGAAGCACTATTGCCAAAGGTACATTTTCCATTGAAGGCAATAATGTTTACCTTATCTAATTATATTTTACAGCTCAAACAAACCAGAAAATAATCTTTATAGGTTGTGGGTTTAGTTTCCTTCTGACAAAGCCAGTCAAGCTGTTTCCCCTTTTTCTAATCTTTATGCTAAGCTAAACTAAACAGCAGCATGCAGGCTCCATTCTCATTTTGAACAGTTGGACTTGTGCTTGTTATTGATTGACTCTGTACAAGAAAGTGAATAAGCATATTTCCCAAAATGTCAAACTGTTCCTCTAAGACAGAAAGCATGAAGAAGTGAATGTTTCCTGCCAATAAAATGTGTGCGCTTGTTTGTGTGTGAGAGGAAAACAGAAAGACAAACCTGGGGAGAATGAGAGAAAATGTCAACACTCCCCTTTTGCATAATTGCCCCTGGT
Source organism: Labrus bergylta (assembly GCF_963930695.1). Taxonomy (NCBI): domain Eukaryota; kingdom Metazoa; phylum Chordata; class Actinopteri; order Labriformes; family Labridae; genus Labrus; species Labrus bergylta. The sequence goes on from NC_089198.1 coordinate 10,212,017, forward strand.
ACCCCTGCACTCCTTACTGGTGTACGTGCACGACTGATGTGTGTTTATGTGTGTGTTTTCTTTGTTTTCCCCCAGAGATGCCAAAGCTTGTGTGGTGCACGGCTCGGACCTAAAGGACATGAGCCCCGAGTATCTGGACGACCTGCTGAGGAACCACACTGAGATAGTGTTCGCTCGCACCTCTCCTCAGCAGAAGCTCATCATAGTGGAGGGCTGCCAGAGACAGGTCAATGGCTGGGGCTCTGTGTGTGTGTGTGTGTGTGTGTGTGTGTGTGTGTGTGTGTGTGTGTGTGTGTGTTTGTGTTAATGTGTGTGTGTGTGTGTGTGTGTGTGTGGGGGGTCTTCTTGAGTAAATACAACTGAATAACTGTGTGTGTTTATATGGTTGAAGGTAAGCATGTGTGAGTGTTTATGATAAAGTCTGGATGGATGTCTGAATGGGTCTGTTTATGACTGAGTGTGGAGGTATAGTGTGTGTGTGTGTGTGTGTGTGTGTGTGTGTGTGTGTGTGTGTGTGTGTGTGTGTGTGTGTGTGTGTGTGTGTGTGTGTGTGAGCGAGAGAGAGAGCGAGAGAGAGAGCCATTTGGTCGTGCAGCTGGTTGAAAAGCGCTGAATGCAGGGTTTGTGTATGTATGAAATGGAGGTCCATTTGGTTGAATAAAAGTGTGTATTTGAAAAGAGTATATTAAACTCTATATTTTATGCTTTAAAGTATGTGCTCAGCTGTTTTGTGTGAAATGTTGAAAATAAATGTGTGCATTCACTTGCACACATCCCCATATATTGAGGTCATGCTACAATTCACCCCGACTTCACTCACTCTCCCTCCATGTTACTGAATGATTGCAACTCAATTCCATTTTTCATTTAATCTCCCCAGAGCTGCTTTGAAAAGACATTATTAAGACAGAAGGGGAGGGGGGGGGGGAGAGAGAGAGAGAGAGAGGGGAGAAAAGCTTAAATCATGGTACTTATCTTTCTTTTTTCTTGACACTTTTTGTTCGCTGCTTCCACTGCGGGTGCAGGGGGCGATCGTGGCTGTGACGGGTGACGGCGTGAACGACTCCCCGGCCCTGAAGAAAGCCGACATCGGCGTTGCCATGGGGATCGCGGGCTCTGACGTGTCCAAGCAGGCGGCTGACATGATCCTGCTGGACGACAACTTTGCCTCCATCGTCACCGGGGTGGAGGAGGGTGAGTATAGGGGGGGGGGGATGACAGAAAGAGAGAGAGAGAGAGAGCGAGAGAGAGAGAGAGAGAGACTGAATAAAAGAAAAATAGAAGTAAAACAGGAAAAGCAAAGACAGAAGCTAAAAGGAAAAAATGAGTAAGTCAAAAAAACAAAGGGCAATTTGATTCAAAACCTTCAAATGTCAAACATTCAGCCACCTAGCTCCTTTGACATGTACCAAGAGAGACATGACATTATTTCTGAGCGAGTTAAAAATGTGGCATGAGTTGTATTATGGTTGATTTCACACAGCATTAAGCACAGCTGTAGACTTGAGACTTGGACTGGAGTCAGACTTCAGTCACAAGTAATTAGGACATCGCCATATTTAAAGAGCAGGCAGTTTTTTTTTTTTGTTGAAGGCTGAAGAAATGCCAGAATTTGACAAACACAGCCCTCCTCTTGCAGCTCTTCTTCTGTAAGTCCATCCCACCAGATGAGGACACAGGCATTCATCCATATGCACACATTATACACTTCACTGTCATGTTAAATCTTCCTACTCAACCTAAAACACCACTTGAACACATGTAGATTATTCAAAGAAAATTAAGTTGGCAACTATCTGGCCCTGGAGAACACGAGGAGCTTTATATCCAGCTTGAGGGCAGTGCAATCACCTCTCCATCTTTGAAATGCCTCCTGATATTTATACATTTTTTATTGTGTTTATCCTCATGCTCTTTTTCGAGTATGCTAGAATGGCAAACTTCCCTGCAGGATTTTCATGCATCGAATCAAGCTTTCACTTTCACAAACCTAGAGGGATATGCATGCTCACTGGCATCTATGAATCACAACCTTAAGGAACATTCACTCTTTGAAAACGACATGTGAATACTCCCGTCATGGAAAGCCTGTCAGCAGAACGAAGACGAGGCGCAGAAGTTTGCTTCTCTGTTGTACCGCCTGAATGAATTTATACAACATAAGTTTCGACAAAGTTAACCGATTGGATAAGAGGCATTTCATGAGTGCTGATAAAAGCTGTGTCTCAATTCAGGAGTAGCATCCTGCAAAGGACCCGGTCCAAAAAGGAACCCAGCCTTCGTTTCCATCGAGTTGAAACCAATAACTTACTCGCCTGCTTCAGAGTCAAATCTGGGTATATGTTGGGCCATGAATTATGCACAGAATGGATCCCTCATTGGCTTGGGATGGAAGGACCCATTTTATTTTGGCCACATTCGAAGGAGCCTTTTGAAAATGGGACAGCCTTTGACACGTCGCTGTGACGTAGTCAGTCTTTGAATGCGCACTCAGAAGGATGCAGCCCCTAAATTAGGACATAGCTTTTGTCAATCTGATACCTCCAAATCACACAACAAACAAACCTCACTTTCACTGGTGTCTAAGTAAGTAACTACTCTGTGGTCACCATGGAGACAAAGTAAGTCAGAAAGAGGGAGGAATGTTTGGATTACTTGTCAAGAGTCCAGCTTCAGTTAAGTCTCTGATGGAGCGTTAACCCATATACTTGGGCTGTGGTCTTTGGAGCTGGCGGCCCTGGTTCGGGTCTGACCTGTGGCTCTTTTCCCTCATGTCACTCCCTGCTCTCTCTGTCCCTGATGTCTAACTCGATCTACTGTCCTATCTCTACAATAGAGGCATTAAAACGCCCCAAAATAAATCTTAAAAAAAAAAAAAAATAGCAGCTGGTTTTTAACTTATGATGCAACGAAGAAGGAACAATGCCAACCCGAGCTTCAAACCTGATTTACTTAATTTTAGTGCAATAATCAATAATGAGATTTAGCCCTTTAGAAATAGTTTTCAGTAAGAAATACAAAATACTTGAATTTGAGAATATCAGAAGAATAACACTAAATTCCTAAGCTTGGACAAATTAAGGACAGTGCAGACAAATAAAGACTATTTTCTTTATACCTATCTTTAAAATGACTTGGTCTCATCTATAGAAAAACTATGTGAAAGTCTAATACCTAAATGTAGTGTGCCAATTCTCTATCTAGTTCCAAGTGTATTGTCATGACACTGCCCTGAATGGCTTGACTTTAAAACTGCTCTGACAAAATCCAGACTCAACTTTGAGTTTTTTCCCACAAGAGCCTGGAATTTAATCTAAAGTAGGGCTGCTAATATAGTCAGAGAAGAAAAAAAAAAAGCTATTAGTAAAGTGGATATGCTGACGGAGCAGTCAGAGTCATCATTTTTTATTTCACCAAGTCTGGGGAAAACTCACTCAAACAAAATAAAGCCTTTAACATCAGAGAGAGAAAAGACAATATATTTAAGCTTTGTCATTTGTGTTATGTAAGCCGAATCTCATTCATAATCTATTTACACCTCCTGATTCCAATAATCTCCACAAATAAGCTTTTTATTTTTTTTTGTTTTCCTCGTCTTTCTCGTGTCTCTGATCGCTTCAGGTCGTCTCATCTTCGACAACCTGAAGAAGTCCATCGCCTACACGCTGACCAGTAACATCCCCGAGATCTCGCCCTTCCTCCTCTTCATCATCGCTAGCGTTCCGCTGCCCCTGGGAACTGTCACCATCCTCTGCATCGACTTGGGCACTGACATGGTGAGCACGTGCTCAGTCCCCCCACTTTTTTTTGACGGACATGCTAACAATGGTTTCCTTCGTTATTTCAATCAATACTGGGACTACACTTGTGAGAAATGACAGCCTAATAGATGTATTGACTGCTGCCAAGCCTGTATTGTGTTTTAAGTGTGTGATGTAGTAATTATTGAACACTTCAGTTTTTTTCCCCCCTGGCCTATTGGATACTGATTTCCAGTGCTAGTGTTTGAAAAATGAAAGCTTCATTGGCATCGCTCGCCCTCGTTCTCCACCAATTTGATTTACAGGACAGCAGGTTACAAATAATAGTTATTTTTTAGGCTGCTGTTTCAAAGTGCTCTCCGTGCTCAAAGCTAATTGTTAGCAAATTCTCCCCGGTGAAGTGGGTGCTAATTGTTGCATAGCTACGGGCAAGCTAAAGGTGACATTAAGAAGACTAGCTTTAATACCGGTGTCAGATATGAAAAGCCTCGAGGTGAAAAGGAAACAAAACGTTTGGTTTAATTTGCTCTTTCTGTCAGTGGGAGAAAATTCACTTTTGGCTGACTGCCGACGACCATTTGTTCAAGCAGAACAAAGACCGGGGTGACGCTCACACACACATTTACATTTCACAGCTCTGCCATTTCCAGATGCCAGTCTCGCCATTGTATTTCCAGCAGCAACAAAAAAAGAGTCGCTGGCACGCCGCTAGCCTGAGGGGCGTAATCCATCATTGCAAAAGAAAGGGAGCACGAGATGAATATATTCAAAAGGACTTGTGCTCATTATTTGAACTTTAATTTTTTCGCTGCTCCGTGCCACCAGCGTGCTACCGAATCTGTGTCTCATACATCCCAATGAGACAAAAAGTAGATGATAAGAATATGAGGAATATGGCCTCATATGCGACTGCTAGGAATGATTTTAAGTCTGCATGGGTTGAAAAATAAAGCAGAGATGGTTCTAAACACTGTAAAAAATTGTAAATATTTTACAAAGGTGCTTTATTTTACATAAAAGATGAACTTTTCCAGTTTTCCAGCAGCAGGACAGATTTGTTCATGTTGACAAATATTTCTTCAACCGCCTGCGATCAGAGGCATAGTGCACTCTTTTATTGACTGAATTCCTCTTTAAAGGTACGATGATGGAAGTTGAAACGCGTCTAATTTTTGCACTTGCTTTGCATATAAAAAAAAAACCTCTCCCTTCAAAAAAGTGACATGTCTGCACGGATCCAATAAACCGCTGGTGGAGCGAACAGCTGGATATCGGCTTTGAAGGGTAGCAACCCTAAAAATGAAAAAGAAAAAGAAAACATTCAATAAAGTACCTGAAAGTGTTTGTAGTACACTACACGAGTAAAAGTACAACATTCCCAACGTCGTGCTGGGGAAGGTTGTTAACAGCTTGTTAACAGCTTAGTTCAACTCAAGGCAACAGGCTCCAGGGCTCTGCTGAGACTTTGCCGTGACAAGCAGCACTTGGAGTCTGCTGAGATTATTTTTAGCGAGCGGTGCCATGTGGAAAAAAAGGGATGGCTGCAGAATATGTTTATCAAAGTGCGATGTGGCATACTTAAGAGTGCTTTAAGACTGGTATTTTTTTGGATGCTGCTCGCAATCTCACATTCAACGGTGTGAAAAATCAATTCCAAGGAAAGGTGTGGGTCAGAGGAAAATAACACCAAAAAAAAAAAACATGCTGGATTTGTACACCACAGAGCTTGTGTTCAGTCTCACACAGAGCCGAGTCCCCACCTCAAATCCCACCTAAGTCGTGAGGATATCCTGCCCTAAGTCACACATATTGCTCTGTTACTTACCAGCCAATATGAGGTCTTTATTACAGGGACCTCGCTCCCCCCCTCCTATTTTATGAGTGTCTTGAAATCAGTCTCCCTCCACTTGTCTCCTCTCCCAGCCTCTCTCTCTCTCTGTCACTGTCACTTCTTCTTCTTTCCCCTCGTCTTGCCCCTTTTTCCTGTCTTTTCTCCTTCCACACGGTGATTGAATGCTGAATGACATTAACAGTGATATGTCGGCAGTACCCCGTGTCTGGCGCTGTCATCGCCGCCTTTGTTTCCGTCGCCGCTAAGACAAATTCCTGCACATTTATTATAACACACAGAGTGCACGAAGAGAGCTGATCCTGTACTTTCCTCCCCCTTTCGCCCTCAGGTGCCAGCTATTTCATTGGCTTACGAGACCGCTGAGAGCGACATCATGAAGCGCCAGCCGAGGAACCCGCAAACGGACAAGCTGGTCAATGAACGCCTCATCAGCATGGCCTACGGACAGATAGGTATGTCCTCCTGTGGCTCATAACACCTTTTATACCAGAGCTCTCTGTGACGGGCCTCTTGTTGTAAAGTTGTGGTATAATAAACATCCCTGGCATGAAAACTTTAAATATCAACATTTTTCAGAAACTCTGGCAGTCGTCTCTGCTGCTGTAAATGTTTAGGTACTTTAGTTAAGAACAATAGACCCAAAGGTGAGCAGAAATTCAGGAGTGAGTACGAGAATTTCCTTCTAATTGTTGTGACATTTACAGCAAATTGAGAGCGGAGAGTGCGACTATGTTCTGCTTCATCTTGGTCATGTTTTCAGGTTGTTGGAGCCTCACTTGAATGCATGCTTTTTTATCTCTGGTTTTATATGTTTGGGGAATAGTGAAAATCAAAGACTGGCCCAATTTCATAAGCTGTTAAATAGGTCAGAAATATGACAGGGCTTCATTGGATGACACACAGTTTAAAGCTGAACACACTCGAGAACAGACGGCGACTCACATCAACTCCTACCATTCTGCCGAGATGAGCAACGCCGGGTCAGAACTTTTACAGGTCACGTCATGTCATGTTTACAAATCACACGTCTGACATTACGGGTTTAGGTCCTGAGGCGTCTTTTTCACTGAACATGAAACTGATGATCTGATTTAGAGTGACACAATATGATAGCGTAAAAGAAAGCACCAGTGAGTGTTTTGTGTTTGTTCTGTTCTTTGGTGGGAATTGTCTGTTGGACAGAAACAGGGCTGTGAAAAGGGAAGTTCTCAAGCGGACAATAAAATCTAAAGTTTAAAAGTTAGGAGGAATGTGATGGCTGTGGCTCAGTTTGTAGAGTTGTGCGTCTCTCAACCGGAACATTAGGGGGTTCGATCCCCAGCTCGTGCAGCCGCATGTCCAATGTGTCCTTGGGCATACCAGCGTCTGCCATCAGTGTGTGAATGTGTAGGTGTAAAATGAACAGTGTCCTGAAAACAGATGCAACTTATTCTCCAATTTTCTATGAACTCAGATATTTTTGCAGAATCCTGTTGTTCTAAAACTTAACCTTTTATAGCTAGAGCCGTTATTTATCTTTATTTTCTGCGAGGAAAGCTCCATCTTAATGTCAATCTAACGGAAAAATAAAACTTGTTTTTGCATTTTTTTCACATTTTTGAAACAATTTTTACATGTTTATGAATTATAATGGCTTATTATCTTATTCATCTTTGGAAAAACTTCAAGAAATTACAACAAAATGAACAAACAGTCGTAACATTAGCTTCTGTTCAGATACTGCGACCGGTTTCTCGATAGGACCAAGTATCTCATACAACCCAAGCAGCATCCTCTGGTGTTGAAAAATTAAGCCAATGCAGAAGTGTCGAGGGTCTGCTTGAGGCTGGCTCCAGGAACCCCAGAAGTCAAATACACACCACATTCAAATCAGCCCGTTTTAATCACAGAAATTATATTTTTTACAGCCTGGTACAAAAAGGCCGGTCGTTAGGTTGACTGAAAGTTAGGCTGAAACAGGATTTCCAGTATGGCAACCGCCATCGATGAGCCTCTGGAGCCCAATGCCGTAACAGATGGGTGACATCACTCAGGCTTCGTCCATTAATATTTACAGTCTATGCTACAACCCCACTTAAAACAAACGCTATCACTTTAAGGCAGAGCCAGAGTTTAAAGGGTTAACCCCATCCTGCTGCAGGTTCTCACATTATTGTCCGTCCATCTTTAGATTAATAAGCATCATCTCACTCCTGCTTCAGTGCTTATGCTTATGGAGGTTTTATTGAATGTGAAGACTTAAGCTCCTAAATGAGCTGTCCATCATGTTGAAGACGTCCCGCCCACTCTGACAAAACACATTTTCCAACATGGAATTAAAACTCACTACGGGCTGTTATTCAGCTGTCTGGAGCCATTTACTAACCAAACAGCAACATAAGAGAGGGCAGAGAGAGAGAGAGGAAGATATAATCACCTGTTTAAGAAATAAAATAAAGTGACAATGTGACAAACACCCTCTGAATACAGTCAATTTATTTGTTCTATTCTGGGATAATACCTGTAAATAAGTGGGAGGAAAAATGTTGGACCATCGGTATCATGGCTGCTTTTTTTTGTCAGAAGAGCTTTTGTGCCAAAAACACCAATTATCTATAATTTCTGTTATTTCTCTATACTTGTTCTGTCAAAACGTTACCCCCTGATGTTCCACTGTGTAAAATCTAATCGAGTGGGCGCACGGTTAACACAATGGACCGGTTTCCATACTTATAATGTTGAAGCTACATCTGCTTTACTGTACTCGTAAATCATACCAAAGTCGCTGAACAAACAAACAGATAATGGTGTAAATGGCACTGAGATTAGTGTCCACAAAGCGCCATCAAAACGGGGATCCATTTTTATCCTATACCGCTGTAATTTCCTAATCAAGTGCAATTAAGTGCTGAATGAAAAACAGTAGAGAGCGTTTTTTAAATGGTACCTTTTAAAATATTGTTAGCATGTGGCAGCAGGTCAGACAAACGTGCAAATTATATCACTTTTATACCGACATGCAAACAGTTCAACATCAAAATAAAGAAGCACTTTATGAAGATATTCTTGATTTGAAAAGATCAACTTTTAGAAACTAACAACACAGATTCTCTAAAAGGAAAAGCGTTTTCATATTTCATAATTGTATTGGAAACGTATTTATAACACACTGACTCTTTACATATTTAAAAATCTGAAATAAAAGGAGGACATTCTGGTATCGATCTCTGACAAACTTTGTCTCCGTATTCAGGGATGATCCAGGCTCTTGCTGGTTTCTTCACCTACTTTGTCATTTTGGCTGAGAACGGCTTCCTCCCCAGCTTCTTGGTGGGGATTCGCATCATGTGGGACAACCGTGAAGTCAACGACCTGGAGGACAGCTTTGGGCAGCAGTGGGTAAGGAGAGAAAATACACTCGAATGAAACCCCCGGCGCACACTTTGAATATTGCCATACATACCCATGCAAGATTTGTGTTTGAACCTGGCAGACTTACGAGCAGAGGAAGATCATCGAGTACACCTGCCACACCTCCTTCTTTGCCAGCATCGTGGTTGTCCAGTGGGCCGATCTTATCATCTGCAAGACCAGGAGGAACTCCCTCTTTCAACAGGGCATGAAGTAAGACTTCAGGAAGGAAGATGACTTCAATCAGAAATATGGGATTTTTAAAGAACTGTGTAATTACTTTGACTTAAACTGTCTAAATCATTTCCTGTTTTTCCGACATTTTCTGTCCAACAGCAACAGGATCCTGATATTCGGCCTGTTTGTTGAGACGGCTCTGGCTGCCTTCCTCTCTTACTGCCCTGGAATGGACGTCGCTTTGCGCATGTACCCCCTGAAGTACGCTCCACATATGCATATCTCCACTGAACCATAAAATAACCTCTTAAAGACCTAATAGGCTGCCATTAGCCTGTCACTCTCAACTTTAAATGAAGTCTGTGATCTTCTTAAACACCACCCTGTTATCCTTAATATTCAAAAATGGCTGCAATGAATTTAACAATTTGCCTGTCACTCACACTGCTACTCTCTCCATCCCCGCCCATTTTCACACTTTTCCTCTCTTCCTCTCAGGAGCCTGTGGTGGTTCTGCGCCTTCCCATACAGTCTGCTCATCTTCATTTATGATGAGGTCCGTAAATTCATTCTGAGGAGGAGCCCTGGAGGTAAGCAGTTATTAAGAGAAGCCCAGATTAAAAGGTTTCAACCTTCTTTGTCTTGTTAATAAGCTAAAAAAAAAAGAAAACTGCTAAGTGATGGTTTTGTGATTGACATGCCTATCTCAGGAACCACATGTACCAGACCTTTTCTACCATCCTCTGTCCCGCTCTCGGCCTTCCTACTGGCCTTGAAACAAGGACAAAAAAAAAAAAAAAAACATCCTTAAAAAGTAGAACGTCCACTCTGTTAAGGATGCACTGATTTTAAAAAAAAGTAGCTGCAGCTCTTCTCTCCTGAGAGAGTCCTGCAGGCATGTGACAGATACAAGTTCAATGTCAATCCAAACAAGCACAAATAATTATAAATAACACTTTTAATACATTTATTAATCAAAATCAATCAAAAAGGAATGTGCGGTTACCAATTTTACAAAACAATGTTGGGAGCACTTCTGGAGGACAATTGTTGACCAATCTGTGAGCTGTAGTCTTGTAATAATCGATGCAGATGTGAGTTTGAAAACAATCATTTTCAACACTGAGGCTGATGTTGTCATATTGAAATCTACATCGAGCAAATTTCACATTGTACTTCTGTTGGATTTAAATCTATAATGATACATTACAATAAGACACAACAACCATACAACACAAAATGACACAATATAACATGACTTTGGCTTAAACGCTGCATATGAATAGCTGACATACGTATGGACTCTGTGTACACACACTGCTCATGTGTAATATGTGTTTATTTTTGTTTTTATTCTAATCATTATCAACTCTAACTCAAATACAGACTTCAAAACTTAACATGTAGCAACGCAGCTGCAAACTCTCAGGCATCCAGCTATCCACTCAATTCCGAATAATTCTCCATTGTTCAAAGCGGCAGCCTCTGCAACACTTGACTGATTACTGCTTGTCTTCCAGGTTTGATTTCTGACAAAATAGCATGTAAATGTCCTGCTGTCTGGCGGTTCGCTTGGTAATTCCATTTGATAAATGGAGCATCAAATGGCGACAAACACACATCACTACTGGAATCTAATGTGATCTGATTTTTTTGGGCCAAGAGCTGCATCTGTGCTGGATTTCAAGATTTTATTTAAGGTGCAAACACAAGATGCTTCTGCTTTTGTTTTATTGAGGCAGTGAAGAAAAAAACATGTTAATGCACAGGTTCCCAAATGTTTCACACCATGTACGTACCAAATCAAACACTGCAGATATCCCAAATGTAAAAATTAAGGAGTAAATTAGTGATAATAATACAAGTAATATGAATAATAATGACACCATCCCATATCTGAATATCAGGAATATGTTAAATCAGCAGCTTGACTATTTTTTTGGGGGTCATTAAAGCATTGTCTTCCATCATTTATGGACCTTACATTTTGAAATGGTTATGATCTCTCTCTTCTTAAAAAAAGCAACCTAGACCATCATCATGTCTCCACTGCCACTGGTTCTACTTCAAACTAAGCAGTTTACAGCACAAGGACAGGAAGAACCCTTTGCTTACATGTTCCTCTCAAAGAGTAATATTCGATTTTTCCGTCGAGAACACTACAAACAAATATATATATATATAGGCAGTATTGGAAAAACTTACTGATTTGTTTTCTGGGGCTACCAAATTCAAGTCAAAATGAAAGTTAATCACAATTTCTTTAACGTCTGAAGAGTACCTATCTGATTGGGTTGAGCTAACACGAATGTATTAGTCACATTCTATTCATAAAATATTAAATGATGTACTGAAATCATTTTGACGTACTTATAATGATAATATGTAACAACTGCTGTACTAAAATGAAATCAAATGAAACTTTTTTAGGGAATTGTTGGTGGTACACATACTATAGTTTGAGAATCGCTCTGTGTAAAGATTATTGTAAAAAGGTTTTGAGTTTTTTTTTGGTCCTGAACATAAAAATCTTTAGTGGTTTACAGAATGTGAAATATCTAACATGAGGTGACCATACGTCCCGACTTGACCGAACCGTCCCGTTTCCAAGCTCCATGTCCCGAGTCCCCTCAAATATCTACAAAACAAATACAGTATATGTCCCGGTTTAGAACAGTCCCTGTCCTGGTTTTAAACCAACCAAAACAATACACCAGGTTTGCAACGCTGATTTGTCTGCACACGTGTCAGTCAACCTCAGGGTTGCTGCTGTTGCTCAGCTAGCTTAGCTGTGTAACGACAGGCAGGCTAGCTGTCATACCTAAAAGTGAGTCAGCGTTTTCCAAAGAACTCCAGGAGAGTTAGCAAATACAAACAAACGGTGGGTACAGGCTGGAAGAAGCACTGTTACAACCTAATTCAGTGAGGCGAACGGCGAAGACAACCACCTTAAAGAAGCTGCTCCTTTAGGAAACCTTTACCTACCACCTGGTGTGATCAGTGCAGCTCGTTCAGTGTGCGGTAAAATTAAAGTGTCCTGATTTGGAGGTTTGAAAATATGGTCACCCGACATGTAGGCCGGGCATAAATCTTTACATCCTCTGCCAGATCAGAGAACATGTGTAACACTTGTACCAGGAAATAGATTGTACCTGTCCAACAACAACAGAAACAGAAGCAAATGATGAGAGAGGAAATGAAAGCAGGGCTGATGAAGACTCTCGAGATGCGCCCCCACAGATCTTACACATGATATGGATACACTACAATAGCTCAGAGTCTGCTCTCTGCCACGGCGTTTCAGCTGAGCGGGGCGAGACACGGCGAGACAAATACAATTTATCATGACAGCTAATCATTTCTGTTAATCTGTGTGGCACGGGCGGCTGATCAAAGTCTTAGAGTTATGAGGGGATTCATTTGGAAATGTACAAAGACAAAGGCAATGAGATGAATACAAATAGATTGAAACAAAAGGAATTTATGAAATCTGCTCGCCTGTCATTTTCGGGCTCTGACACTTTCCCCTCTTTTTCTCTCTCTCTGTCTCTCTTTCTCTCTTCCAGGTTGGGTGGAGCAGGAGACATATTATTAACATTCAGAAAATGTCTGTTTGAATTGTGTGTCTGTGATTGTGTGTGTGTGTGTGTCTCTGAAGCTAGAACCCTGTGTGTGTGTGTGTGTTTGTGTGTGTGTGTGTGTCTCTGTCAGTTGTAATATTGCATGGATCAGTTCACAAATCTGATTATCATAAAACTACTGCTGAAAATAGGCTTTTGATTGTGCCTTGAGTTTTTCCTTTTTCTTGTTTTCTTCTGAAAACATTTCCAGCAGATCAGTGGCATTGTACGCCCATGTGCCTTATGTTAACCGTTACCTAAGTGATAAATCATCATCGCCTGTTTGGCTGTAGAGGAATGCCAAATGTGAAATGTACCAAATAAATGTATTCCAAAGTATTCATGGCTCTTGGTATTTTTAAACATTTATTTTGTGGGCTGTTACTATTATTTCACTTTAATCCTCTTATGTGCATTCATCTTTGCATATGTTGGGGCACAGGAGTAGTAAAGGGAGGAGGGGGGGGGGGATAGGACTGACTGTCCAGGGCCCCAGTGGAAGACAGGGCCCTCATTAGTCCTGAAGTAAAGTTATATAACAGTTGGATTTTATTCTCTCTGTGTCAAGACTGCCGTTTCAAGAAACATCTCTGTGGCATTTCACCTTCAATCTGACTGTCTCTGAGGTGTAATGGGAGGACAAAGTGACCCCCCCCCCCCCCCTCTGTACCATCTTCAGAAGTGGTAACAGAGTCGTTACAATGGCGAGACGGGATCAGCAGAGCCAGCAGGGGAGCACAGTGCTGTGTGTGTGCGTGCATGTCAGACTGTGTGTATGTGGAGCATCCCGCTAGGCTTCAGCAACGCCAAAAAGCATTGTGATTTCACAAAGTGGGACAAGAATATTACACCATCATGGAATCAAAATGAATGTACAAAGACTGAGCTGAGCTTAGTCACTGCGCTTTTGCGTAAACGCAGTGAGAAAAGGGCTACTGTCACAGTAAAGATAAAATATGCTGGATGTAGGAACAACGATGTCTAAATGGCTCGAATACATCGGCAATGTTTTGGTACCTCAATTTAGACAGTGCGCAGGTGTTTGCCTGCAAATGTTGACGCTGATGACGTTGATGTGAAATAGATGTTTTTTTTTAAAGCTTCAGTACTCTTTGATAATGTCGAGAAAAGTATATCCTTTAAAAATGGTTTCAAAAAGTATTGAGGCCATGGTGGAGAGGCCCAATGTGATATCTTTTCATATCAGAAATCTTGGTGACACGGCTTTGAAAGAGGAGAAACTATGTGTTCCAACAAGAGCTATGTTTGGAAATCACATATAATTTACTACACTTTACTTCACTTAAATGCAGGATGTTGAACCTTTTCATTCACATCCCTCCGCTCATACTGGCTTCTGATGTAAGCTAGACATCGCTTTGTGTATTGAATCTGTCAATGCTGCACTACGCTGCACACACCACACTAAAAAGACAGATTACTTGGTAGAAGCAGACCTAATAGCTGATATTAAATTATAAAACATACAGCAGTAGCAGTATATTCCAGCGTTTATGTAGGATAAAAAGAGATTGCATTACAAAATGTCCAACAATATGAGAGAGGTAATTTAGAAACCATTACATCGTTGGTTCTCTGCTGAGCACTGACAAGTTTATATTTCAGATGTAGAATCTGCAGCTCAATTATTCAACACCATCATGGAAAGAGCTTTTCATTCGAATTTAAATAATCATAACATGATATAATGTGATATATAGGTTTTTAACTCTATATATCAAATGCTTTCTTCCCCAAAAATGAAGCAGCAGTCAGGCTGTGCTTCCACTCACAAATTTCCTGATCTCAGCATCCATTATGTATTTCCTAGTGTATTTTACTCACTGGACGCTCGTTACCTCCCTGTCAAAACAACACCAGAAAAGAAATCGAC